>NW_010553415.1:2144-3551 GCF_000687285.1 Phaethon lepturus | reverse complement strand
CCAGAAATATTTCTTGTAATACATTGCAGTAGCAGCAGTTTAGGGTTTGTAACAAAACCAAATGCAACACCCTGCGAGGATATGCATTGTAGCATTGAAGGTATAATTATTTGATGGTGGTTTAAATTATCCTTTGAAAGTGACTGGTTTTTTTTTCCAAGCAAGGTTAGCTCAGGTAGATCATCTGTGTTTCCATTGCTCATCATCAATAATTTCCATTATTCAGGAAATAATTTCTGCATCATTTATAACTTGTGCTCCAATGAGAATTTAGCTCAGGTTTTTTAACACCACCAGCCTCGAACAGAAACTTCAGATTTTCTCAGCATGTGCCTTCACTATGTTTTTATTCTGGTGTACCAACAAGAGTCACAAAGGTCAGCTGTGATTTGAGAATGACAGATTGCCCAATGGCTGGGCGCTCGGCTCTGGGCTGTCACGGGCTATCGCAGCTTTACGTGATGTACTTTCTGACGGCACTGCGAGAGGCAGGTGGTCCCACAGGGAGCTCTGAGGCAGCTCCAGTCCAGCCGCTGGCAGAGAAGCGTGTCCGTGTCAGATGCCACATGAAGTAGACCAAGCTGTGGGGTCTGAGCAGGTTCTGAAATGGTGTGGCGCGTACCATGCTGACTAAGAAGAGACATCAACCGGGCTTCTCTGAATTATGTGCCTATACAAAAAGATGGTTAGGGACTGCATTTCTGCCTCTTGTTACTCTTAAAGTTCTCTTGTTGCCTATTCTCCCAAACTAATACACAGGAGGTGGCTGCTAAATGCATTGCTTACATCTTGACATCACACATTTGAAAACACCTGTTCAGTTCCCAAGTGGGATCTGCTGGCAAAGTGGAATTTGGTGGGGTCGTGTGGGGCACAGCAGCAGATTTTTTTTTTTTTTTGTATTACACTACTTTAAGATGTTCCTTCAAAACTTCTGTAATATGCAGAAGAGGAAATCACTGTCATTTCTGGCCAAGCAGAAAAGGTATACACAGTGGAAATCATTGTAGCTAAAACTTAAAAATATATATCAGCATCGAAATGGGAAGAATTTCTGGTATTGTGTACTTATTTATTTCACATTTTAAATTTTAATGGAATTTTGTCATTGAGTGCCCGAAGTCCAGGTATGCATCAAACAGAGTAGGAGAGGGGCGGTGCAGGATTCAAAGCCAAGTACCAGTGGTGTCTTACAGCCATTAGCAGTACAATGCACCGCTTACTTACTTGACTAATTTGTCCACAGAAAGAAATTGATGTGAAGTGAGGAAAAGTGTGAAGTAAAGCTGACTTTACAGTGACATTCACACAAAGTGAAGGTTCTTAATGAAACCTCACTGCAAAGTTGTTAGTGCCTGATACAACCCCCCCGCCCCATAAATAACTTCCAGTGAATGTGTCTTTGCT
>NW_010553415.1:0-2113 GCF_000687285.1 Phaethon lepturus | reverse complement strand
TAGGGAACAATATGAGATTACTCTTTCCTGGAATAAGAAGAAACAACAGCAACAAAATTTCAGAGTGTATGAAAAGGTATTTTGGAAATAAAATGTGAATATGCACAGAGACTAAGTCTTCTGAGCAGGGAGTTTGCAGGCATTCAGGTAAAGTCTGGGATGGCATCCTATTGTTTTACCACACACCGCAACCTATTCTGAATAGAATAAATGCAGTGAAAGATAATTAGGATAGTACTTTCAAATGTAACTTGAGTCCAAACACATACTAGAACTTATTGAAAATCTCCACTTTACAGATGAGAAAAGTCACTTCATTTAGATGCTTAAAAAAATTCAAGCAGCAGTTTAAAAAACATTGGATATTTCAAACTGTTCAGTTTTGGACTGATCCTGTCTAGATCATCAGTATTGTAACTCTATTACCAGCATATGCGCACAAGTAAATGTTTTTTATAATCTTTGCCCTTTCATCAAGTCTAATCTGTATTATTAAAGTAGACTTCTTTTCATGTCATCTTTTGCTCTGCAACAAAGAGGCAATTAAGGTGTCTCTCCTGTTGAAACTGCTGGATATAGCTAGGCTGATACTTAGATTCTTTGCAGATTATATTTTGGAATCCATATTATGACCCCAGTTTATTCAGGTTAATGATCTGATAAACTCATGAGTAATCCTATCGATCACAAAGAGATTAACAGTTTCATGGGATGCAATAGTTTCACCGTATGTTCCATAAAGCAAGCTGAAATACTCTCTATTATTGTTCATCACAAATCCTCAAGATCTTCCACTGTTTCCACAATTTATAGTAAATTACATATGACTTTTTCTTTTTTTCCTGGGGAGAGTGAATAATCCTTATCTGCCTGAATAACATGTGGGGTAAACAAAAGCTAGCACATTCTCACCACCAGAATAATAATTAATGTCTAGTAATTAGTACCAAGAGCATTTTTTCTGAAAGTGGTAATTACGTTCTTTTCATTGTTACATGCAGCCTTGCAAATACTTGCTTATGCTTTTAGTTTTTCTCAGTGGAGTAAACTCTGCAGAACACTACCTATTGCTGCTGCGTAAGACAGAAAGGTCACATCTGCATTACCACGCTGCATTTGAGCCCATCCTTGAAAAAAAAAATCGATAGTGTTCAAGGATCAGTGAAAACGGAGCCTAGGAAGTTGGTGGACAGGCATTATTTGCTTCTTATACTTGGCAGTATACTAAAGGGTCCAGTCTGGCTATGTTTAACAGTATTAAAATGGAGAGCTCAGTCAGTCACAGCTGCGAGACAGCTTAGAAAGCTGTTCTGTGCTACCTCCCACTTGTTAGCTGTTATTTTCAAACTGAGAGGCCGATGCCTACTGTGTGTTATTTTGGATGCAGTAAAAATTTAGTCTCAGGCAGATGCCCAATACACAGTGTGAACCTAATTTTTAAGTGGTTGGCTTATTTAAACTAGCAGAATGAAAGGATATATTTGCTCTCTATATGAGCATGGGGAGATAAATGCTAGGGAATTAAAAAAAACCAACAACAACAGAGCTTAAGAGTTATAATCACAGAAGAAAAACAGATCTGCCAGGAGTGGCTTCAGACTGGAAATCAAAGACAATTGCAAATCATCAGAAGAACGTGTTTCTAAAATATTCCTCCAGTGGAAATAGCGGCACAGACCCTGGCTAGCTTCAGATGAAATCTGCATGTGTAAGCTGCATGTGAAATTCTGTTAATAAACAGGAGGGCAAGATACAGTTCCTTCTGGTGGTTAAAATTTAAACGGTGCGACAAACTCTGAATATTTGCCTCTTCATGCGCTGCGGGGCAGCCCAGCGGAGCCTGACAGGACTCCTCACAGTTGCACCGAGATCATCAGTGGGTCAGGACCAGAGCCCCCAGCCAGCGCTGCTTCAGACAAAGCTGCCAACAAGCTACAAGACTTTTATGAGAAAAAAATCTGTCCGGGAGCTCAATCCAAGTGCCCTAATAGGTTTGAGATTTATCCTTGAATAAATATTAAAGTTATAAATAAAATTTTGTTTCTGTATGGATAGAGAAGTCATTAATCTTCTATCTATTTGTTTACACAGAAATAATTCTATTATTTTTTCT
>NW_010553414.1:1825-7347 GCF_000687285.1 Phaethon lepturus | reverse complement strand
AGCAGATGTCCGGTAGGTTGAAGTCCCCCAGGAATTGAGGAAATTGCAAACCATCAAGGCTGACTTCCATTTTGGGCAAATTATTGAAAACTATTTAAGAAAAAGCATTAGGAGGCATAAGCATAAATGCTGTTTGGGGAAGAGGCAGCACAGCTTTTGTAAAAAGTCAGGCCTCTCAAGCTTATTGGAGCTCTCTGACAAAGTCAATTGTGTGTAGATATGAGAAACATGGCTGACAGCCTAGCTGGATCTTCAAAAGGCTTTCATGTAAACTAAGCAACCACAGTATAAGAGGGGAAGTGCTTACACAGATAAAGAACTGGTTATATGATAAGTAAGTGATCAGTTCTCACAGCAGAGGAGGGTCACCAGCAGAATCCCACAGGAATCTACCCAGGGACCTGTGCTGTTCAGCAGATCCATAAATTATCTGGAAAGGAAGAGGGCACTGGATATGAAAAAGCTTGCAGATGCTACATTTAAATAACTTGGTAACAACAAGTGCCATCCATGAAAAATTGCAGATAAAAAAAAACCTTGAGAAAATTGGTGTCTGGGTGTTAAAGCAGAAGATAACCATAAAGTGACTGGTTGACTGTTGCCTACAGATGGGAAAAATAGACCAGCTTCACATATAAAGTGGTGAGCACTGAACTGTCCTCTATTGTTCAGGAATGCAAACTTGGTTGTGATATAGTTCTATACAAACCTTATCTCAGTATTCAGTAACAGACTGGACTTATCAGAAAAGGAATAGGGAACAACACTGAACATTATGCCACTGTATAGGTTCATGGTGCATCCACGTCTTTCGTTCCATATGCAGTTCTAGTCATACTTGCCACCCTCCCCCAACAGGATATAGCAGTATAGCAGAGCTGGAAAAGTTTCAGAAAAAGGTGATGGCGGTGACAGGCTACTATCATTCAACCTAGAAAAGACAGTTGAGCCAGGATATGCTAGAGATTTTATAAATGATGAATTGTCTAGAGAGGTTGGAGAGAACAAATGTTTGTTGTGTCTTCCAGTGCAAGAACTGAGGGCCATCAAATGAAGCTAATAGGTAGAAAAGTGCTCGGGGAAAGCATTTTCTTTCCCTGTGCCTAAATTCTCTTGTCAAAACATCTGCTCTTGGCCACTGCTGGAGACAGAAACCAGGTGAGATGAGCTTTTGATCTAACCCAGGTCAACCACTATGTTCCATCATCTATATCAACCAACTTGAACAGATGGGTAGAGGACAGTCTTCAATGTATAAACTTCCTATAAGCAGCTAGGCTGAGGAAACCCAAACCACCATCCTCACAGAAGGAGAGGCTGCTACCCAAACACAGTTATATTATTAGACATCAGAGAATCCATGCGAGACGTATCCTTAATGAAAACATCTGAAAATCACTTATTAAATTTTAAACTTCAATAATCTATCTGTCAGCATTAACTCTGTCATCTAGTTAATCTCCCTAGCAGTATCCAAATGTAATTACTGCTGACTTTCACACTGACAACCATTCTGGGAGACACAATACTGCATCTTGACCAGCACTGCCTTGCACCCCCCCCCATTGCACATGCAGTTCCACCCTAGCAAATACATACCTCTGGGTCATCTGTGTAGTCAAACATCCGAAAAATAACCCTTGGCATCGGGTACACTGAATCTTCAGTGTGAGGTGGAGGAGTGAATGGAGGCAGGTTATGCTGCAGTGCTTCACAAAGAACACTGTCAAAGGCAAGGTAAGGCCTCAGAATGTGTCTTTCTTGCCAATGGTCTTTTTTCAACTTCTGAATCTGGGCCCAAAGGCAGTCCAAGTACTGAAGGAAAAGACACAAAATATCAGATATGCTGAATTTTATAACTGAACTTGTAGCTCCCTGTGATGTATGGACTATCAAACATTTAGGTAAATTCCTTATTGCATTCAGAAAAAAAAACAAGCAGCTACTTAAATTGCTTATTAGAATCCATATAATAATTCAGTAAACCAAGAGACAACTTAACAACTCTGAACAGCAATCTTGCTCCTAATTTTACACATTAAAGGCATCTACCATTTTACTAGTAAAATAAACACCAGAGTGCAGTCCAGGAGTCCAACTGTGATACACAAATTCACTGCATCAATATTAATTCTGTCAACATTCATTCCACCTACAAAAACACCCACATTATTTCAATATTACAATTAAAGATTTAAATACAGTCTAAGAGATACCAAATTGGGGGGGAGTGATTAATACAAGGAGAGCAGGACTGATGTTCAGAGGGACCTGGACAGGCTGGAGAAAGGTGCTGACAGGAACCTCATGCAGTTCAACAAAGGCAAATGCCAAACCCTACACCTGGGGAGGAACAGCCCCAGGCACCAGTATATGCTGGGGTCTGACTAGCCAGAAAGCAGCTTTGCAGAAAAGGACATGGGGGTCCTGGTGAAAAAGTTAAACGTGAGCCAGCAGTGTGCCCTCGCAGCAAAGCAAGCCAATCACATTCTGGGCTCTATCAGCAAGAGTGTAGCCAGCAGGTCAAGGGAAGTGAACCTTCCCCTCTATTCAGTACTTCTAAGACCACATCTGAAGTGCTGTGTCCAGTATTGGGCTCCTCAGTACAAGGCAGACATTGATATATACTGGAGTGAGTCCAACGGAGGAAAAAGTAAAAGCTCAATAAAAATAAAAACCACCCCATATCAGCCACCTCTCCCCTCTAATACTTTTGGTTTAATTATGAAAGACGGTGCAATTAGTGCTGTGTAGCATTTGCATGTATCTGTTTAGCACTTTCCAGAGCTGTAAAAGGCAAAGCCACTGCAGGAAGAACACTCTAAAGGTTTTCTTTTTGCAGAAAGGAAACATTTTAATGGGTAAATTACATCTTCATTCTCCAAAAGGTATTTTCAGTACAGAGCCTTGTAACCCCATTTCCCAAGAATATTATGTTCAGTGACCATTCCTTGTTTAGCAGCATTTCCTAAAGGGGATTGTCACCAAACAACAAAATGCTCTCCCACTCACCCAATGCAGCTCTAAGTTTTAGCCCAAGACTTGGAAGAGAACGTCTTACCTAGAATCCATTTGGAATAAAGACACATGGGAGGGCAATTTTTTTTCTTAAAGCACCTTTAATTTTAAATTTTTGAAGAACACTTGTCCTGGTTTTGGCTTGGATAGTTAATTTTCTTCCTGATAGCTGGTATAGTGCTGTGTTTTGGATTTGGGATGAAAACAATGTTGATAACATGCTGATGTTTTCAGTTGTTGCTGAACAGTCAAGGACTGCTAGCGAGAAGGCTGGGGGTGCATGGGAAGCTGGGAGGGGACACAGCCATGACAGCTGACCCAAACTGGCCAAAGGGATATTCCATACCATATGACGTCTGCTTAGCAATAACAGCTGGGGGAAGAAGAAGGAAGAGGGGGACGTTCGGAGTTATGGTGTTTTGTCTTCCCAAGTAACCATTATGCGTGATGGAGCCCTGCTTCCCTGGAGATGGCTGAACACCTGCCTGCCCATGGGGAGTAGTGAATTAATTCCTTGTTTTGCTTAGCTTGCATGGGCAGCTTTTGCTTTACCTATTAAACTGTCTTTATCTAAATCCATGAGTTTTCTCAGTTTTACCCTTCTGATTCTCTCCCCCATCCCACTGAGGAGGGAGCGAGCGGCTGCGTGGTGCTTAGTTGCCAGCTGGGGTTAAACCACGACAACACTTCAGCCAAATAATTCTTTTCAAGCATCTTTTAAACAGTACAAAATAAATAAAGCCTACTTGCCTCTTCTTGTGGATGTGGTTTATCAGCAGTCCAAACTTTTAACATAGGTACATGAATCTTCTGGCGATGCCTGTTTATACAGGAAAGAAAACCTAACACTTAAAAAGCTGATCTAAGAAAGCAAGGTTTTCTTATTGTGAGTGTACTACTATTTGGTCTATTGAGCTGATGAGGTCTGCAGCAGTAATAAAAACAGGTTTGGGAACATTTAAATTATCGCTAACACCTAGTCTCAATGGCAGTATTAACTCAAATCACTTAGAGAAAAAGACACACACAAACAGACAGACACAGGTGACCAGCAGCCTAGTCATAACAGTGCAGACATCAAGAAAATATTACCTTCAACACACACAAAAGTTGAGAGTGATACTTAAGTTGTTTAGATTCATAAACCTCTCCATCTATTTTATTTTTCTAGGTCTTTTCCTCACAGTTGTTTGGGTCTAAGAATTAGAGTATTTCTAAATTAACAATAATCAAAGCTATTGATCCATACTTGAATAGGTACCAGAAAGAGTATATTTTTACTGGTTATAGCTTACTTCAGATAGCTTTCTGTGTGGGACAAGAGGCGATCTATTTCAGCATCTTTCTTCTCATACAACTCCTTTCCAACCCAAGGCAAAGATGACAGAAATGCAAACACATACCAATCACATCGTACCTACAGGAAATAAATTTAAAAAAGATTTCTTTGTCAAACTTATCGAATTTGTCTCAGTGTAAATGGTTGCAAACCCAGGAGTATTTAAGTGGATGTAGAAATCATCTCCAGTTAAATCAGCAATCAATACTTGGGATTACAACTATGTGTCAGTTCAAGCTCCTGAAGACATTTCAAGAGGCTGTTTGAAAACAGGAATGTATAATTCAAGAGGCAGACATTTAGACATACGGTATATTTGGAGACCCACACAAAAACCCTTCTACAGAGCCTCTTTACTTAAATCATTCAAAGTTACCAATTCCAAGTTTCCTGAAGAATTTCTTTTAAAACTCTTAACAAAAAAAAAAAGTGAAATTGAACTAAGCTATCACAGAATGATTTAATAATTGACCCTTCCATAAAGTAGGCATATGCAACCCATAAAGTGCATCACTGTTACAGTGACCTTAACGTGATCTATGAATTCTTTGCTACTGCAATGCACTCATCAGCAAAGAAAGAGCTAAACCCAATTACCATAGTCCACAGTGTATTAGCTGGATTGGCAGACAAGGAAAAAAAACATATTCTTACCTGAAAAATGTTATATTGTATTTGGAACATGACATGCACAACATAAGGGAACAAATATTACTTTTGGAATCTTTCTGCAAACTAACTATATATTACAACTGTTCAATAAACTTGGCAAAACTCACTAAGTAGTATATACTTGCCAGAAGCAAAGGAAAATAAATTTACTTGAGTTACCTCACTACAGAAGACTTAACTATTTCACTGTATGCATGTATTGTCTAACTCACAGGATCCTTTTATCCATGTTAAGTGAATGTTTTATTCATAATAAAGTGAAATTGTGTAAAAACAGCACACTTGAGACAACAGTTACTATGCTTACTTGTGGTATATCTTCTTCCTGTGTCACACTCACAAAGTTCTCAAACATGGCTACCATTGAAGGTGCAGCTATTACATGACAATTCACAAGATCAGATAGAAAACGAACCTATTGAACAACAACAAAAAATGTTATTTTATTAATTTTAAAATGAATACTCTTGCATTTAACTACACAAAAAGAAAT
>NW_010553414.1:692-1794 GCF_000687285.1 Phaethon lepturus | reverse complement strand
TTAATGCAACGTCAAAACGAGGTGGGGGGGAGAGGGATGGATACACAGGGGGAGGGGGAAAGGGGGAAGAGGGCACAACAGAGCAGGGAGGGAAATGGATGGGACACACCGTGAGAGCTGGAGAAAGAAGTGAGAGGGAGGCACAGGGCACAAGCCAGAATGTGTCACAGGGTGGGAGCATGAGAAGCAGCAGCAAGAACACGCAAGCCAAAACACACGAGCTAGAGTGCATGACAGGGTGGGAGCTCAAGAAAGAACAAGCCAGAGGGCACCAATGGTTGACAGCTGAAGAAAGAATGAGTGAGACACAGAGAATGCAATCCAGTGCATGATAGAGAATATCACAGGGAGGGAACAGGAGAAAGCAGGAGCAAGAGAGCGAGCCAGAGAGCGCAAGCCTAAGGATGAGTGAGGGACAAGGCATGAGCCAGAGTGCATTACAGGGTGGTAGCTGGAGAAAGAACAAGCGAGAGAGCGAGACACAGGACACAAGCCAGAGAAAGAAATAGCCAGCAAGACACGGGGCAGGGGCTGGAAAGACCATGCATGAGACACACAGCAGGGTCCTGCGAGCGACAGAGCGTGACATGGGGCAGGGGTGAGAATCAGAGAGATAGAGACATGAGGAGTGGGCAAAGGGTGGGGCAGAGGAGCTGTTGGGGGCGAGAGACAGAGTAACACACACACAGTATGCAAGACTGAAGAGGGAAATTCACTCTTTGCATGTATCCAGAAGAATAACAGTACACATCAGTGTTAAACCAGTATGCTGCTCATACACAACTTAAATAAAAAATACATTTCTATGGTCACTTATCCCATAACTTGAACTAGTTTCATACAGAAAGACCCTTAAAACCACTGCTATTGTCAGGTTTTAACAAGGCACCAAACTAACGGTATGCTGCTAATCAAATTGAAGTGGTTTCAAAAGGATCCAGCTGGAGAGCTGCCTGGCAGAAAAGGACCTGGGGGTCCTGGTTGACAGCCAGCTGAATATGAGCCAGCAGTGTGCCCAGGTGGCCAAGAAGACCAACAGCATCCTGGCCTGTATCAGGAATAGTGTGGCCAGCAGGAGTAGGGAGGGGTTTTGGCCCTGGAC
>NW_010553414.1:0-260 GCF_000687285.1 Phaethon lepturus | reverse complement strand
GTGGTGCTGGATTAATGGTTGGACTTGATGATCTTGAAGGTCCTTTCCAACCTTAGTGATTCTGTGATTCTGTGAAAATTACCCACTTAGTTTTCATTACTCACAAGCAGGATGAGCATACAGGACTGATTACAGCCATCCAGTATAACCTATCCACTTGGGAATAAGTTGCCTTTTAAATAAATAAATGAAGGAACCCAACAGGAACAGTATGTCTCTGAGCACAGTAGAAATGAATAGCTTTCATTCACCTAGATTCT
>NW_010553413.1:288-21767 GCF_000687285.1 Phaethon lepturus | reverse complement strand
CGGTTGTGCTGCGGGGTGGTGGGGAACCTGGCTGGACAGCACAGCAAGAGGAGTGCGCCCTGAAGAGCGCCTGTCCACAATGCCACCGCCACCACTCAGCCGGCAGTGGGGAGCGGTACCCAGCACCATGGCCTCAGTAAGCAGCACGAAGAGCTGATGAGCAAGACCATGATCATATAGATTCATTGAATCTTTGGGTTGGAAGGGACCTTTAAAGGTCATCTTAGTCCAACCCCCCTGCAGTGAGCAGTGTTGTCTTCAACTAGAGCAGGTTGCTCAGAACCCCATCCAACCTGACCTGGAATGTTTCCAGGGATGGGGCAGTCAAAGGCACCATTCGTCTTTGACGGGTGTGATCCCCTCAGCTGGTCATGGTGGCTGACCATGTCCTCACTGCGAGGGCCAGAGCCAGCTGAGCAATGGGTGGGCCCCAAGGGGAGCACGGGGCTGTGCACCCCCAGTCGCTGGGCAGACATCGGGTGCTCCCTGCTGCTGAGGAAGGGAGCAGTTGCTGAGGACAAGGGAGCCCCCGGCGTGGCCCTGCCATGTAGGGACCTGGAGGCAGCTCTGCAGTGAACCCATGGCCGAGTGGGGATGCAAGTGAAGCTGGTGGCTGTGCTTGGGGAAGGGAGGATGTTCGTGCTCGTATGGGGTGTTCTGGCGTACCATAGGAAGACCAGTTCTTTAAGTTGTCTAGCCTGTGTTTACTAAAAATTTTCCTTTTTTGCTGATGAATTAGAAACTATTTCAGTATCACCATCTCCATCGTCTTCTTCCTTCCCAGATCCAAATCACTAAAAACTTTATCCTTTCCTCCATTATTTTAAATGTACTATCTCCATCTAACAAAAGATCTTACACCGTCACTGAGAGTTCTTACTTTACAAACGTTTTAGAAAATTTGCATTTCTTTTTAAACCTGTGAGTTTCTTCCTGTAGTCTTCAGCTGACTTTATCACTTTTCCCCATTTTGTAAATCAATTTTATACTTTTGCTCCCTCTCCATGTTAAAAATTATTTTCAGTATTACATATTGCATTTTTTCTCTGCTGTTATAACCCCTGAACCACAACAGGCTTAAAAGTTATCCTTTTTATGAAATACGGCTTGTTAGCCATTTAACATAATTCAGAATTTGAGTTTCTTTTCTTCCTCTTTAAAGCTTTCCTTCTCCTGCTCTCATTTATAATTCCCCATTCTTTGGGAAACCCTGATACTTCTGAGGGTGACCGTTGCCTCTTGTTGTGGTTCCTTGGAATAGGGTAGTGATAGGAAAGTCCTGTTTGCCAGTAGTGAATGTAGTCGGGTCACTTGGAATGCAGTCACTTGGAAACCTCCACTCTCTGCTACAGTTAGTATAATCCTTTGTAATATTTTGCATGCCTGTGTTGTTTCATTTGCTTAAACGCTATCCAATTACTTTGTTGATAACTAAAATATTTTGCATGGTTTTGCCTGCTGATTTCCTTAATCATTCTGCTGCTATTTCACCAATAACTCAACAGTATGTAACTGCACTCTGATTCAGTGATGTGAAGGGACAGAATATAATACAACCATTTTCTTCAAATAATTACCCTGGGTATGTACTAATGTTTTCCTTTTGACTGGCCAAGACAAAAGCATCTCTGACTAGAATCTCAGTTTTTTTCTCCTGAACTTCCTGCTTTTACAGCAAGACCGGAGACCCTTCCCTCTTGTATGGGGAGGAGAGGCTGCTGCTCTGGAGAAGTCAGTAGTTGTGGGGAGCTGAGGGACTGTAAGATTACTAAGCCATTCCCCATATAGGACTGCCATCTTCGGTTTAAGCGATTTCTGTTTGCCCAATCTGAAGAAGTTTATAAAGGAACTGGGCAAAAGTATGAGAAAGAATGCTTTACATTCTGGAGAGAGTGGAAAGTCATGGAAAATGCACACCGTCTTTTGGGTTTGAGAGACAGTGTCTGACAGGTTTGATTCCCCAGTTAATGTAAGAACTTAAGAACATGGTTATAGCAGACCAGGGTACAGCTATGCCACTACCTTCTCTATGACAGTGGCAGTGGAAAACACCATCTAGGGAGTACATGTGTTCCTGGCCACTCTGTGCAGTCTGGCCCGCTTGTTCTCCCCCAGCAACCACAATCACTGGATTAGGGATGTTAGAAGGTACTATGCTGCATATTGCCTTTAGTATCTGCTTATAGACCTGCTGTCCCTGAATTTGAGTAACCCTGCTTTGAACCTGCCTCCATAGTCTCCTATGACAACAAATTCTGGAAGTTAATTACGCTCTGTGTAAAAAAAGAACTTTCTTCTATCAGTTTCAAACCAATCTTCTATTAGTTTCATTGAATACCTCCTAATCCTTGTGCTGTAACTGTTGAATAACAGGGGAATAATAGTTACTCATTCACCCGATCCATTCCCTTCATGGTTTTGAAAACCTTACAGTTTGCTCTCAGCCTTCTCCTCTTCAAACTGAAGAGTCCCGGTCTATGTAGCTTCTCATCAGGCACCCAGGAGGTGCAAAGGTCTTACTTTCCCTTGAGAAGACAATAAACATTACAAACATTACTGGAAACTTAGGCAACATCAAGCTAAAGTGAGGGATGATAGAAAATGGGCTCAGTGAGTGGGCTTACGCAATGTATTCTGTGCAGCTCACAAGGCAGATTATCAAAATCATTTCAGCCAGAAGAATCCCAGGGACATGTTTTTATTTGCTCACTGTCAGGTCAGTTTTCCAGGAACTGGTCAAGGAACCTAAGTTCTGTGTACAGTATGTCAAATGTTTTGGAACCAATCAATACTAAATTCCTTAACAGTATCTGCAATGTGACCATCATCACAGATACGGCAAGCAGTGGACCTTTCATATAATGGATCTTTTAGTGTACCAGAGAAATATCCAGGTGTTGACCATTATATAGCTCTGGTGAATATAGTTTTAACCATGGAGACTGTATCTCAAGTCTTGATCACTTGGCTAACTGCTGATGCTATGTACAACTAACTTAAGTTTGGCGCTAGTAGAAAGTTAGTGGTGGTGAAGACATTAACATGGTGGTGTGCTGATCCTCACAACAGCAACATCCCATGACATTAAATGACGTTGGTTAGACTTTTTACATTTGACAGTATTCACCATCTTAAGGCATTCAGTGTTCTTTAATCAGTGGCCAGTCTATAGTTCTAACACTGACAACTGTTAGTCAACTACTACACTGACAAGGTGAAGGGGGAGTGAAGGGACTGCACCGTACAAATTGCCATCAGTGTAATCTTTTCACAAGCTGTTGCAAGCCACCAGAAGCATTTTATGTATTACCCCATGTGCTGGTGAAGAATTGGAAATGCCTGTGACCTAGCAACTACTAAGGTGTTTCAGATAAGGTGTTTTTCTCCTCCAGAGCCTTGCTGTGCACAGCTGCAACCTATGTTTGATGTTACACAGGGAGTTAACCAACAGTAAGAGTGGTCTCTTATAGGTTTAAAATATGTGAAAAACAGGCTTTCAAGAAAAGGAAAAAGAAATCAGCAACAATGGTTCTGAGGTACTACACAGCCTACTACATGTGACTCTCCTCCCCTGTTTCTGCCTCTCAAGGCACTGCTTTTATGAGGGTCACCAACACACTTCAGAGTACCAGGCTATATCTTTATTCCTACCTGCGATACCTCCCTACAGAGGAGCTGAACAGAAAAGATTATTTACTCCTCTGCTCCCAGCCCTCAAAATTCATACTGGCTTTCCACATACTACCCTTCATTTCTCAGAAAAAAGGGACAAGGAGATGAAAAGCTCTTTACTGACAAGAGTTTGCTTCTCTGCCTTCATAGCTGCTCTTGATAAAAAACAGCTTTCCCACCCTGTTGTTTAGAGATTTCATCAAAGTCTGCGAACCTGAAATCCACCGTGGGGATTCCAGTCCCCTCCCAGCAGCTGTTATTCCAAGAGAGCTTAGAAATTCACCAGAGGGTCTGAAAAACACATCAGCACTGGGAATCCACAACTAGGATTTCACACCAGAAATAGGTGCCATCTGAACTGCTTTGCTTTTTCTAGGCATTGCAGTGAAATCGCTGACAGGCAATGGGGGAAGAAGCTGTTCAGGAGGTTCCTGTGCTTCCTCCGCTTTAACATTGCTGTGGGTTTGAGGAGGAGAATTACAATTACCATCAGGGATTCTCAGGGACTGGCTTTATAGCACAACAACTGAGAACTCACTTCTGCAAATACAGACAAATTGGCTCCGACTGCCTTGCCCTTACTGCAGTAGCACTGCAGCCAACGGAACTATGCATGCAAATGTTGAGACATCAGGCAGACCTCTAGTATTAGGTATCTGGCTTTTTTTTTAATGGGGGACAAGCTTGTGAAGAAATACATGGCAAAACTGATGGAAAATTATCTTGCCAAGCCTCATGTTAATGCTACTTGTATAAATCTTGATATGAACAAGCAGAAGGAATTTGCTTGAACTTTCTGGAATTCATACCTTGTATTCTTGTAATCATCTGATCATTCCAGCTCTGTATCTGGGAACCTGGTTCTGCTGCCCTGCTGAGGGCTGCTAAGGAGAGCTCCAATATACAGAGCTTGTAAGCTCGCTCCATTCTTTAGAGTATGTGTTTTTTGGTTGTGTCTTCCAGTGAGGTAATGGTGACAACACTGCAAACCCCATTCCTCAAAAAAAATTGAGCAGATTCTCAGCTTAGGTAAACTATCACGACACCACCCCAAGTGATGGAGCTCTGACAATTGATATGAACAGAAGATAAGAACATTTGGTTCTTTTATTCCCTCAGGTGAAAAGCCCTCTTACAGTTCTTCACTGCAAACCCTCAGAATTTGTGGGCCATTCTTGGCCACAGCTTCCATCATTACGGAAAACTGTGGAAGTCACCAGAGAAGGACAGATGAAAGCAAAGCCCAGGTACACCAAGCACAGGGAAATGAGTAAAAGATCTAAGAACTACTTTAAACATTTACAGAGGCACTCAGTGAATTTCTGGAAAGACTGTTTGCAGTCCAGCTGCTCAAAATACTTGACTCTCAACTGTAAAATTCTGAGGACTGAGTCCTTAGTAAATGTTCTTGAATAATCCTCTCTGTAGATTTGACTGTCACTAAGTTTTTCCCGCATGCAGATTTTGGTCCAGTAGTCTCCATATTTTATTTATAATTTGAGTCATATGCTGCTTTCATAATTTTTTGTCTAGTCACTTTAAACATCTTTGTACAGTATTCAGACAAGAGTGACTCTTGTAGCTATTATTATATTTGCAATTTCCCTTGGGTGTAAGCAAAGTCTATATAATGCAGAGTCTATCAAATATTTCAAATTTATTGCATTCCAAAGCTATTAAAAAGTTGAGGCATTAGAGTTGTCTATTTACTTAACAGTGAGAATGATGCTTATTTCTTAGCATTTCTGAAAGGTAAAAATAAATCTGTAAGACATACAAATGCTACACTTGAAAAATAACAGCATACTGGTAATATGCTAGAAAAGAATGGGTCATTTATAAGGATGTTTTTACAAATGAAGTCTCTCGTCAGGAACAGAGGATCAAATAACTTCCATTACTGAAATGATTTTAAATTATGCGTTTTATAAGGGCAAGAGCAAATACTCAAAAAACGAAAGCCTAAATTAAGACTGAAAATGTAAGATTCTCAGAACTGCTCTTTGGTGTCTCTTTTTGGGCAATTACCTTCAAAAGCTCTGAAGATGCCTCATATGAGTGCTCATTAAGTGAACTTCAGAAAGTATATACAGAAAAAATTAGGTCTATTAAGATCTCTTTAACTATTTACTTGCCTATGTCCTAAGTAAGGAGAAGGATTTCAGTGCCTGTTTTTAAGCTCCCACTGTTTTAAATTCCTGGCCTCATCTTTCTGTAGTGAGATTACACTTTCAGTAATCTGTGGCATTTTTTTCACATGAAAATTTAAAATACTTGCTTTACATCACCTCATACCTCCTTAGCCCTTCTGAAAACTATGTCAACCAAGTCTAAATCACTAAAGGTTTCCTATTTCATAGGATATACAGAAATCACTAAAGGTTTCCTATTGCACAGGACATACAGCTCTGATCTTTGCTTTAAAGCATTTGGGTAGTCATTGGGGTAGTCCTGCCAGGTTATGGAGAACAGACGTGAGCTGCCAAGAAGGTTGATAAGCATGGTACTTTTTTATTCACGGTACCTTTTTAGCGGTATGATTCTTCTTCAGCAAACTGAGAAGAAAAGCTGGTGCAGGCAACAAGACAGAAGCAAGGCCTGTATGCAATATACACCAAGATACACAAAGCACATCAGTTTAATCCTAAATTCTGCCTGTAACTGGCCTTCCAGCCAGACCTTACTAGCAATTCCTGTCAAGAGTAGTCACTTAGATAAACTACTTCGGAGTAGAAGGTTGTATAACGACTTTTTTTTTTTCCTCATCTTTTGAACAGCATTTAAGCACAGAGATCAGAGTCTTTACTCCTTTCCTTATTAAACACAGAGCAGCCTGCCTCCTCCTCCCTCACTTTAGATGGCCAGCATGGGCATAAAGCTCGCAGCTATTGCGTGTTCAGGGACTCTTCCCGACAGGGGCTGAACGTGGGTGCTTTGACCTTCAGGACTTAGCCATCCTTGGCAGACTGCAAATTCAAATCCTACTTCTGTCCACTGGGCAAATACTAGGCAGCAACCTCAAACCTCACGGAGGGAAGCTTCACCCAAGTGGCTCCAGTTGCAACTGCTCGATGGTATAGCACTGCTTAATGAATTTCCAGTCTTACTTCAAGGGCGAATATAAATAGCACAACTCAAGGTCAGTTATGCCTAGATCATGACAGAACATAACTTCACACTGAGCTGGAGAGGAACTGTTCCTGACATTGCACTCCTTGAATATATTCACAAATGCAGGCACCCCTGCTAGTCCTAATGCTGGTATTTAGAACATATGTAACTGCTGAAAATTAACAGCCATTAGGCTGCATTTACAAAAAAGACTGTTCCAGCTTCACTGAGTACCAGACTGGGTATCTGTTAACACGAAAGAAGGGAAAAGCTAAAATTCCTATCTAATGAGACATGCATACCCCAGTCCATAAAACAAGCCATCAGTTTAGACTGACAGGCAAGGATTTCTCTCACGTTGCAGAATGCTGTCTCATGCTCTTCTGAGGACATCTGTTCCCAGTCACTACAGCCTAGTTGGTTCCCATCAGTTCCAGCGTTTCAATAGTACTAACTGCTGCCGCATGGCAATTACTGTTGAGTCTGCAGAAATCCGTCCAATCTTTTTGCTGACAGCGTAAGCTGTAAGATTGCAATGTCACATGAGCTGCTTTCACATCTTGTCTTCTGGGTTTTGTTTCTTCCCCCTGATTTTTTATAATTATTGGAAGGTTCTTACCCTTCTCTGCTTCTTTACCTTTTCAGGAAGGTACAATCAACTCAATTCATCCATCTTTGATTTCATGTCCAGTTCTGCTCTCAGTATGGAGCTATCTCATCAGCCCCACATTCCACCACAGCCTTGCCTTTCATCTTAGTCATGTATTGGTGTGGCTGTTTGATGACTGGAGCAAGAAATACTCATTCATGTATGGAGTCCTCAAGCTCTTAATCACATAGCATTTAGAGCAGAAATTCTAGTATTTTGCCCTTAATAAAAAAACGCCTTGTATTATGACCCTGCATTGGGTATTGTGACATTTCATCTTGTTCCTACCCTTCTGAAAGTTAATTTAGTTCTTCTGTGTAAGATCTTCTGTGATCTGATCATCTTCCATTTTTCTTATCAAATTTGTCATCCTCAAACTATGAGATTCCTCAAAGAACTACATGTGTAAAACAGAGATTAAAATAATATAGCATTCTAGAGCAAGACCCTGTATCTTTGTACCAGCTATGGCCCCTGTGCCATAACCTCTTTGTCAAAGCTACCTTCAGCACCAAGGGCTCTGCATTGTAGGATACACATCTTCTGAAATGCCAGGAGTCAATATATTATGCTCCTCCTTCCCTTCCTGATGTGAATATTCTCAGCTGTGGAGGGTTAGTGCTACAGCAGAGCCAGGTGAACAGCTGACTTATTTTTGTCCTGCCCGTGGTGTGCCACGTCCATACAGAGACAACCCCCTTTGTGCAAAGAGCTCAGTAGGAATGCTCAAACCTCAAGCTCTTTCTTCAGTTAAGCTTTTCAAAATCAAGCAAAGTTTCCTAGGTCTTGTGGATTTTCTTTTTTTCTATTTGTGTGACCATTATTCTCACGGTTTGCTAGGTGGCAACACACCTTCAGCAAAGAAATATTTTATGGTATCCTGGTTCTCTGGAATATTGCTTTTTTCTTCTTGTTTAAACCCTTTGACACTTCTAGTACAGCCAACATTCTTTAACAGATGACGAATCAATGAGAATCACAACTTCAGATTTTAAATATGAAAGTCAGCAGAAGTCCTTGGGAAGAACAAAAACTCTGCTTAAATTTAAATTGTGTAGAGGAAAGCTGTCAGGATTAAAAATCTCCACAGTACAAACACAACTAATGTGATCACAAAATAACAGGCTGCATTAACATATATCTGTAAATAAAATATCATCTGTATCACAGACTTGGTTAAGGGGGCTGAGGGACTGAGACTCAGAGGAGACTAATCTGAGCAACAGGAAATGACTGCTTTTTGTTGGGTTTTGTTTGGTTGGTTTTGAACAGGCCTTTTATTGACATGAAAACCTTGATCCAGAAGCCTTCCAAGCACAAACCTCACCCAGAATTCAGCAGAAATTCTGTGGGTGCAGAACTCGCAGGAATACATCCAGTATGCACCGTACAGTAGCAAGTGCTCATATATGCACATAAACAACAGCATCTACTTCTCTTAACAGTAATTTAGAGATTTGTAGGCAGAATTTCAGTGCTACGTTATAAAAGCATACTGTAAGTCACAGAAAAATCTAAAAAGAGGACACTCCTCCTCAACTGAAGCTTTGGCTGAGGTTCTAGCCTTCATTTCAGCTTGCACATGTAAAAGATACAGAGAAAGACAAACAGAATTCCTCTTCTTCTTTCTCTCATCATCATAACACTCTTGATCACAATATTATTAGACATTTTTCAGGCTGCTAATTCAATGCCCACTGGCAGTTCTGCTCTTTCCTCTTCGAGTACATTTTAATGGTATCTCATCTGAAATTCAAGTCTGGGAAATATAATAAATTTGATTGTAACTTAGATTCCTTAGTTATTAAATTAGCTTTTTTTCAGAAAAAGTGCTGGATCTAAAGAAGAAAAAGCTGCAAATTATACCTGACAGCTTTAATGGTCTTATAACTATTTTAATAAAAGATGTTGTGACTCATCATAGATAATATGTCTTGCAAAAAAAATTGGGTGAGCTGAGAAAATAATGCTAACAGCTTTGCAAAACTACTTACAATTTAAAATAATTTGGGTGGCGGGGAAAATGTGGCTGATTCTGAAGACTACAAAGTGTTCCAAATTACATTAAATCTTCTCTTGCATAGTCCCTGTTTTTGTGTGAGACAATAGCAGTAATTTCTACTTTCATAACTGCCAAGGAAATATCAAGTATGGAGAAACCAGGCAAGATACCTTTTGTGAGTAAACATCTTACCATTTTTCTGATTTTCTAGAATGAAAAATGTGGTTGACAATAAACCCCTACTTTGTATTCATAAGCCTAACACAAAATATTATTACCTATATGACCACAGGGTTGTGTATTGTACAGTATCAATATTATAACTCCAGGATTCATAGGAGAAGGCAGGGCAGATGACTTCAATAACACATTAAAGGACTCAGAGAAACCAGTGGATATGTAAAGTACAAATAATGGCATTCTTGTCCTTTGGCTCAGAACTCAATCACCTGAACCAAGCTTCATCGCTTCTGTTTATGGATGTCCTGGAATTACTTACAGCACATCTAGGGGGAGCAACTTTTTATTTATACCATTTAGATAGAAAGCTTGAGATAATGAAAAAAATCAACTGTATCTAGCAACAACAAAATAATATTATAATTTTCATAATTCAAAATTTAATGTAATAAATTATTATGGGCTAGACTCTATGATCCAGAATTTTCCCATTCCATTTTCACAGGGGAAGAAAATGTTAAAGATCCATTTTTATTATTTGCACATTTATGTACAGATTTCATAGAATCACAGAAATTTAGGGCTGAAGGGATCTCAAGAGGTCACTTTCTCAAGCTACAGCACTGGCACAGAATGAAATATGTAAAGAATGGTCCCAAAAGATAGTTACTTAGTTTGTCCAGAAAAAAATTCCCCATGAAGGGTATTCTGCAGCCCTTCTACATAGCTTGTTCCACTGCTTCCCGATATTCATAACAAAAAGGATTTTTCTAACCTGGAAATTAAGCTGATTCTCCTTGCTTTTCCCTAAATTGACATTGAGGAACAACTGATCACTATTCTTCTTAGAAAAGTCTTTTCCATACTGGGAGGTGTCAGCACTTCCCTCCTCTATTTTCCACTGTCTAGACTAAACTAAATTGCACTTTTTCCTCTTGTCTTATACTGTTGCACTTTGCCGAACTCACTTCTATTTACTTAGATTTTTTGAAGTTTAATGTCCCAAACTGGATACAGTAAACCAGTTCAGGCCTCTAGAATGCTCACCTAGGCCTCCTTTCCTATGAAAGGTTGGACCAGATGATCTTTCAGGGTCCCTTCCAACTTGAGCTGTTCTATCATTTGTAGTGAAGTATTCATCCTTCTGTCTCCCTGACAGTATGTATGACACACGAGAACTGGCTTTAGGTCACATGATTTCATTTATTGATCTCATTTAGTTTTTAAGTTTCTTCAGATCTATGTAGTTGTCTTTGCAGTCTTCCTGTATCACCTGAGGTTTTTTTTGGTCTGTTTTGCTTTTGTGCAATTGATTCCTCCTTCATCAGTGTAAGAACCTATATTTATTGCACTTGTAGATTTTAAGCCATGTCTGCAACTTGGGAGGATCATTTTACCATTCTGATCCCTTTTTCCAGTGTGTTTCCAATTTCTTCCAGCTTGACATAAATTTTGAAATTTATAAGCATATAGCCTAGTCACTCATCCCATCACATTGAAGAGAACTGTCCGCAAATTCCTAAAGCCTACATGAAATGCCATCTCAGATTGACTGTAAGCCACCAATAACCACTTTTCCAACGCAGTATTTTTTGATCAGTTGCCCTTGTCCATCCTTAGCTTCTAGTAATGTAATTTAGGCTGTACTTCTTTAGTTATAAAAAACAATGGGGACCAGAGTCAGAAGCCTTACTAAACTCTACATAAGTAATTTTTCCTGCTTCATCTCTATGTACTAGGCAATATACTGAAGAAGAAAATTAGTTTGGTTTGACATGATATATTCTTGACAGAGACATGTCAGCAAGTTTTTATCACCTTACCATGTTCTAGGCCTTTAGACACTGCTTATTTAATAATTTGTTCCAGAATCCAGGGGTGGAAGATAGCTAGGCTACCTGGCTCCCTTGGCTTCTCCTCTATCTCTCTTTCTAAAAGCTATTATGTTCCCCTTTTTCAGTCCTCTACTGCCTCCTCTGTCCTCCATGAGTTTTCAAAGATATCTGAAATGCTTGGCAATGATTCAATGCTTCCTTGGGCTAATTCCTGAATTACTTCAGAAGGTAGATGCAGGAAATGTGAATGTATCTGTCTTACCCAAGTATCTTCTCTTTCTTAAAAATTGTTTTAATATCCAGACAGCAATAACCTTTCTTCTGAGTTTTGAAGACTATCTGACATTTGAGAAGTGTTAGAAACTTTGGCTTGTCTGCATGATACCCATATTTATTACATGTAGGCATCCAAATTAGCCAGATATGTGGTATGCTGGCTAATGAACATGTTTACAGCTTTGAAAAAAGTAAGTTACCAAAGGGAATGCTAACTAATTAAAATGTTTAACATAGTCCTTAAGAGGCAATTGCAACCTGGTAATTTTTTTTTAATGATACTACGTAATGATCTGGGGTTTTGCTAGTTTGGGGACAAAACATGATTCAGATCACGACTAAGAATGGCACAGTTTTTGCAGAAAGGAGAGAACAACTTTATGGAATCTAAAACCACTTCTGCAGGACATTCACTATTTGTTCTGGCTAAGCTATTTCTAAAGCTAGGGGAAAAACAAAGATGATGAATAAGGCAGGTTAAGTTTTAGGCTATCAAGCATACGTAGAAGTACAAAAGATAAGTTCTGGACTAAAGTCCAGAACAGTTTTGCCAGTGACTTCAAGCAGATTAATGTATTAGAAATTGTCTCAGAGTCTTAGGGAATAGAAGGGATTTTTAACTCATGTCATTTAGATACAGACAAACTAGAATAAGGTGCACTAAATAAGGCATAAAGTTAATGGTAGAGGTTCCCACCATGTTTTAGCCATTGCTTTCTTACATCTTCTTGTAACTTGCTTTTATTGGACCATAGTCTGTCCTGTCTTTTCAGAATATAAGTTACAACAAATTAGAATCAGTGGAGTTATAGCTAGGAAAATTTAAAAAGTGCATGTAAGGTGGACGTAGGATGGTAGATGAGTAGTAGCAGAAGAGAAACACAGACATCCTTGAATTTAAAATCAAATGTGGACTCCAAAAGTTCGGTACTGCAGAAATTTTTTTTTTTTTTAATTTGCAATAATCAACTGGAAACCAACCAAATAGTGCAATATTTGCAGAAGATATGTTACAAATAGTTATTGCCTTCAGGGGTTATTTCCAGCTCTGTCACTGCTTTGCTTTAAGATCTTAGACAAGTCATTTCAGCCTACTGTGCTTCATGGTACCAAAAAAGGACAATCAAACCCTCCACAGATGCTGTAATACCTAGTTCTTGATGAGGTACGCTAACTGTTTAGAGCAGTGGAGTCCCCTGTTGCTCTCCTTGCAGGGACTCTGGTTCCTCCCCAATCACAATTGGTAGCTGAGTTTCTGGTGATCAGCAAGTAAACCTAGTTGCTGAATACACACACTAGCACTTTAATAAAATGGAAGTTATATAAAAAGAGGTTAAGGACCAGAGTAGACTAAAAGGAGGAGAAGAGAATAGACACAGATTGAATGGGTGTTAAGTCATTTAGATCCTGCTTAGTCTGTAACAACAACTGCTAACCTACAATTTATCCAATATAATAAGGCAATACTTATCCCTCAAACTTGCCTTCTACTTTGTCCATCTAGGTTGGTAAGAGTGGGCTCTTTTGAGTGCTGGGATGTTATCAGGTGTCATAGGTAGATTAGGGTTAAGATCACACCATGGACAGTCCCTGGCTTCCAGCAGGTTACCTATAGGCTCTGCTGGTCCTCAGTCCTCCGCTGTTGCCACAGCTTCCTTGAACTTCTCAGGGCTTATGGAGTGGGAGGCTCCAGACTGACCTCAGGTCCTCTGAGTCAAAACGGCAGTCTCTCTCGCTGCTGTGGAGAACAACAAACAGCTTGCTTTCATCAGTTGCCGCCTCCCTACTCACAGAGCCACATCCAACTAAGCTTAGGGGCAGCCTAGCATGGTAAGCCTACACTCCTAAGTGTACATATTTTTTACACAAGGCAAAATACAAAAGACACGTAAATTCCAGTGTTCCCAAATACAGATGTTCATAAGCCTAGTAACAAGTTAATACTTAGATAGGGAGGGTATCACAATTTCTCACATGCAACAGCAATAAGGCATTTTTCCCTCAGATGCACCTCGAGGTAACACATTCTGTGTTATTCTGTGCTTCCATCTGTCATCAAAGTGGCACCCCATAATCAAACTGCGTCGGACTATCTCCTTTGTTGCCAACCCTGACTTGTGCCCAATAAGTTTGATATCCAGATTTGCAAGTTCCTTTTCAAGAATCTCTTCAGCAACAGAAAGCAGTAAATAAAAGCAGCTTACAGTGTGGATATCTACCACTGAACTAAAATCATCTCAGTTCCCCTTACAGCTGGGAAAAGTGAAATGGGTATTTCGTTGGTTGAGATTCATCTGGGCCACTTTAAACATCTATTTTAGGATGAGATGAATCATGACCAGAGATGCATATTTCTCCCCCTTGACTGTAACAAGAGCATAAGGCAACAAGTTCAGGTGCAGGCACCTCTGTGTAGACATTTATTTTTAGCCAGATGAATCCTAGCCATGTCTTACATACCCTTCCCATTCTGCACAAAACCCTGTTACACATGGTTTAGTCTCATCAGTCCCCCCTCTCCCTCAGAAATTAAGTTACAGCTGATTTGCTGTAGATCCTGACTAATACTGTATGGGTACATCTTTTGTGCCACATAAAAGAGGGACTGAGCTCAAGGACCAGAACCAGCACCATAAAGTTGTCCTGGCTGTGCTCTGGGCTGCTCCAACTAAATCTCTCCACTGCAGACCAGGTACAAGAGGCCATACCTAAGCTGTGTGAACCTGAAGACCCATAAATGCCGTGAATGTGATGTGAACAGGAGATCCCCTAAGCCTTGTGAACATGAGTCTGTGTATCTTGACTTTTTGCTCTTGCTATAGCTTATGCCCCCTTGGACACATGCAATTCAGACATTGCAGAGTCACAACTCTCTCAAGTTCCTTCAAGACCCTTCTCTTCTCTAGAGGAGGGTCCTGTAATAGACTGGAAATCCTCTTTGGGTCTACTCAGCCAACAGCTCCTGTCTGAATGGTGCCAAGTGGGGATCGTTCCCCAAGGAGCAGCTTTGTCCACTGTTTCTTTGGGGGTTTTTATTAGTGCCATTATTACTATGCCTTTGAGAGTGGCTCCAACAGTCCCTTTTGACGTAGCTACAGACTAAGGAACTCCTCACTAGCAAATATACAAAGACTGCCCACAATATTTACACAAATAGTACAGCTGGTTTTCAACTCTGTAAGAGCCAAAAGCAGACATCAGTGGAAACGGAAAGACTGCTGACCACAATTAACTTTGTATTAGGACTTTCAACTTTTTTATGAAAGGATCACAGAACCTTTTATAGTGAAGGTATGTGTCTACCACACACTCGTGCTATTAGCTTAGATCAGACCCTATACTAATTTTAGTTACTAAACAACTAAACACACATATTTGGAAAATAATCATGCCTTCTCCTGCTTATACAAAAATAGGTGCAAGCAAAGATTATGAATGGTATTCTGAGCAAAGGAAGTAAACACTATTTAAAATAATGGACTATCTTGCAGAAAACAGTAATTTAGAGTGTTATAATTCCTTTCTTTTTCAAAGAAATAATTATATACACTTCACCATCTCCAACAGTATTAAAGATGTTATAATTTAAGATAACTTTCATTAATAAATCACAGTAGTACGACAAAGTGTTATTAATAGTAGCTTTAGACAGCCGTCTGGGAAAAGAAACAAGAAAGCACATATACAATGATGCTTCTACTTCAACATTTCCAGAAAACATATATTTAAAAAATATTTTACAGATTAAAATACTGGTAATTTTATATTTGTTTCTTTAGTTATACTGTGAAGTAATGTCTTTGCCATCTTTATTGTATTTTTTGAACTACATAACAATAATTATTTAAAATTATATCAGTCACATTGCATTTAAAAATATAAAGTCTGAGTCCCTAATAAATCCTTCTGGTTTTTCAAGTAACACAGATAAAATTAACTTTGCTAATCTTGACTTGTTTTATAGTACCTGTATGTACAATTTCTATCCCTCTTCCTTTTTAAGTACAGTATCTATACAGTGGAAAGTGTTAGGCAACCTTAACTACAGTTATTGCTGCCAACTCTTCCTATAAAACCTAGGGTGAAATACTGGTATAATTAAAATTGATGGCAATGCTCACACTGATTTCAGAGAATGAAAGAAAAGAGAAGAAACGCTCCCTGAAATACAGTAAGGTCCCCACAATAAAATTTTATATTTACATGGGAAGTACTAGTGATAAGATTTCAGGAAGTCCTACAATTAATACATTATAGGCAAAGTACACATACAAATGTGCATATATATGTATGTATATAAAGATATAGGTAAAAAGTAAAAAGGATAGCATTTCACTTAGCTATGAGTCTATCTTTTTAATCAGTGGTAGCAACACTACAGAAGAATGTTTGGAAGGGGAGAAAAATGAAGTATAACTTATTCAGCTAGAATCATGAGGAAAATATTAACCACTAAAGCACATAATGTAATTCCACTACTTAAAATGTTTTCAGGGGACTACGGGACCTCAGTTATTGTTGCAAAAGTACCATAGGATCTTATCATTAAAAGATAAAACAACAGTTGAGCCACAGTTCTCATCTAATAGCAAGCAAGTCCCCAGTCTTCAAAGATTTATGTATACAGTTAATTTTATGCAGTAGGACTAGTCTTGCTTAAGACCACAGAACTTTTCAAAATGCTTAAAATCTCTCACAGAACTGAGACCTACAACCTAACTTGGAAAGTCCATAAAGAATATACTTTTCAAATTCAAAAAAATGCATGTTCCTTCACAAGAGAACATCAGTTTTGACCTGCATTTTTTATTCACATAAAAGCAGTATTTCAACAGTCTGCATACCATTTCTTTTATGAATCAAATTTTTATCACAAAAAGGTCACTGCCAACTTAGAAACTGTATTCTAACATTTTTCCAGTTACATTACTAGTATCTTCAAGTCTCAAATTTATTTTAAAAATAAGAATTTTGCTTTCAAGTTTTTTTCTCTGATTTTTCAACTTGACTTAAAAAATTAATTCTTCCAAAGTTTGAAGGAACATGTTACATATGCCAGCAAGGTGATTTTCAGCTAACTACATAGGAACAATGTGGGAAGACAGTTAGTGTGTTAGAAAGGTCAATATAAACTCATGCTATGAGAGGTATTTGGGGACACATATCTTAGATAAATCTTAATTCTTTTCCTTTTAAATGGACTCTATCATGATAAGCTTTCGAGTAACTTTAGCAAGTTGAAAATATTTGAAGATAAGCTATATTTATGGCCTAGGTCCTAAATGCAAAGATTGCTGTGAACTCTTATTTATGAGCTGAACAGTGTTATCTAGCCACAAAATGTTCACATTTATTTTCAGTCTTAGTAGTGGATGAATGTTGACTGTCTGGTAATTAGTTCCATTTTCCAGAGCCTGTAAAATAACTGGACTTTCTGTAAACTAACAGCACATTGTCATCTTAAGGCTTCTTCATCAGAGGGAGGTATTTCAGCTTCCTGATCTCTCATCTGTTTGGGTTTTTTTCTTGTGGAGGAAGGATGGGTAGAAGTTATGGAAACATTCAAGGTCAGGTCAGATGGGGCTCTGACCAACCTGCTCCAGTTGAAGATGTCCCTGCTTACTGCAGGAGGGTTGGACTAGATGACCTTTAAAGGTCCCTTCCAACCCAAAATATTCTATGATTCTGTGATTCTATGAATAATAGTCTCTCTAGCATACAAAGTAGCTTTGGAAATCCCTGAAGTCAACTCCCAAGCTTCACCATAAACAGCCTTGGTACAGGACCTTTGAGACTCTGGACAGAGATAAAGGTATCAGCCATGCAACTTTAACAACTGTCCAGTTTTATCCAACCACCCTTTAGTTTCCAAAGTGCACTAGGATTATTTCGTTTTATCACTTTTAACATAACTTCTCTTCTTTGTGCTTATATCCTTAACTGCTTCAGTATTTTCCTTGTAGTCATAGGCAGACAGATTGCTCTCATGTCTGTAAAGTGATATTCTTAAGAGGACCAACGTAATTTTGAAGGGGCTAAAGAAGGCCTAGCTTTGTGAAACCTTCCATTTCAGTCTTCTGTCTGACTTGAAGAGAATTTAATCTATGGTCCAGTTCTTCACCTACAAAACCAAGCAGTGATATTTCCTGGCTTTCAATTAACTTGTCTGTTCAGCTCCTCCATGAAAGTATCTGAAATATTGTTAGCACAGTGCCTAGCCCACTAAAAACTTACTTTTGGTTGGAGCTTACTGTCAAATGTACATACAGTAAAAAAGTCAGACCACCCCCATGCTATTTCTCATGAAATGGGGTCATGTATATAAAAGGTGGCCTGCCAGCCCCTCCCTCAATTCACACCTGGCTGATCATCGCTTTCCCCAATCCAGTTTATGCTGCATTTGAAAACCTGAAAGACAGATGAGCATGATGGGTGGCCCTCAGACTGGATGACTGAATCCATCTCTCAACTCTTATTCTATCTAAAATAGTAAGAAAGGGTTTATATTGAATGTAACAGGAGTTGATTTAAGCTGTTACAAGAGTAAATGAATGCTGGCACTAAGCCTAATGCTCTTGAGGGGATTGGAGTTCTAGCAGAGAGTGAATCTCTGTTGGAACTTGGCCTAATGCTCTTAAAAGACACTGAGTTGTGGAAGTGGACCTTCAGGCATGTGGAGCTGTAGGTTTACTTGGTATTTTTAATTTTTGCTTTTAACTTTGTAAGAAAACCTGGAAGAAATGAAGTTTCTGCCAAACATGATTTCCTAAGAATCAGAGAAGTCACAAAGGTTTTATTTCATGGTAATGTGTTTTCACCTTTTGATGTAACTTCACATTATGTTCATTATGCCTAACAAGAAACAACTACATTTAAGTATTGTTATGTAACAATTCAGTAGAACACTGAATCTTACAGGAAAACTACATTCTTAAACGTTTAAGAAAATATTTTATTAGGCTTTTCATTTGCTTTTGCAAATTTTCAGCAACGCAAACATCTCTAGAACAAAGTCTGAAGTCAACATATAGAAAGCTCTTGTTAAAAAAGCAGGTGCGTCAGCTTGCTAAATGTAATGATTTCTGCTTACAAGAGCCAAGGAAGAGCAAACTGTGCAGGATGGGAAAGGGAGCCTCTGAACTAACATTTTAGTGCCACAGGGCACAGTAGTTGATGACATTTGTCACCATGTAGCTCAATTTTTCTGATGAAACTCCTGTTATATTTACCAGTCTGTCAGTGTCATTTCTATAGACTACAGTGATGTTTGCTTTCTGTCATAAAGTACCTTGCAGTGATACTGCATGAGGTGAAACAAGGACCATGTCTTAATAGCCAAAGGTTTTCTAGCTACTTAGGCATATGTTCTAGCACCCACAAACATACCAGCCTGGTTACGGCAACACAGGTGTTTGCCACGTTAGCACAGCAGCAGCTTTGCAATCCTGGACACTGCGCACACAGGATGAATTTACTGCAAGGAGAGAAGGGGTGGCTAAGGACACTTAACTTCTCCATTAGCATTGCGTGCTTGCAGTCATATGAGACTAGTTCTCCATTCACATTGCAGTTGTATCTGTTCCAGTCAGGAATGTCATCTGAGGAAAGACAAATGACCTACTTACTCGTTTTTACTCAAAGAAAAACTGAAAATGCCTGGCAGGGTGCTGAACTAAACATGCTTACCTGTGTTGTGGTTGTGTGTTCAAAATCAAGGGATTTGGCATTCAGAATTCAAATCTCTCAGCCATCTTTTACAATGTTTCTGGGATGTTGCCAGCATTCATGAAGTGCTTGTTATTGGCTGATACAGAAAGGGAAGTACTCTTAACGTGTTTGTGCAAATATTCTGTGTCAAACTGTAAGACTGGGGTGGAAAATATTTTGTCTGTCTAGAGGGAAGCAGAAATAGGGGACAAGAATTTGCTGCAAGTTTTACATGTCTACAGCAGAAGTGTGATTTTGCAGTGTGTGATTGTGTATGATGATAGAGGGATTTTGCTGCTATGTTTTACAGTATCTGGGGATTAGAAAGGATTTTCCTGTATGAGTTACTTTCTAGGTCTCTGGGGATAGGAAAAAGATTTTGCAATGGAAACCATCCAACCTCCATGTTGCACTCTTGGGTGATTTTGCAATGACCAGTCATTTGTGTTCACCAGAGAAGGTGTTTTTGAAGGGTTTGTATCCTGCTAAGGACTCAGGTGGCATGTTCCTGAAGATGTCCCAAACACTTCACAGAATGACACTCAGTGAACAACACATGTTAATGGAAGGCTGGATAAATTCTGACATGCCATTAGTTAGAAGACTGAAATTACCATTTATGAAACTGAATTCATGACTGTGAATTCAGGTCAAGGAAGGAGAGTGAACTACAATTACTTTAGTGGCACTGATGGATGATCACAATTTGTCAGTGGATAGAGGGCAAAAAGGCATCTTCATGTTTCAGAGCCTGTACCACAGCATTTGTAATGTTGACAACACAGTACTGGCTGTCATATCAGAAAGACAAGAAAGATACTAGTTTGCTAAAATGGACTGAGTACTTACCGAAGGCCTTTGAAGACCAAAATAATGGGAAATTACATACAACAGTTCTCTCCCCAGCCTTTTCCCACATTCACATGGAGTCACTAGGTGAACTACTCTGAAAACATGGATACTAGCACTGCCAAACTACAAGTGACATTTATTTTCCTCTCTGCTTTACTTCATGTGACCACATCATTAATTCCCAGGTGGCACAATGTTTGAATGTGGTCAACGAACTAATGTTTGAGTGGGATCGACTAACTCAACCTAGCCAAGGCCTAGAGAGCTTCGTTAAAACTATGGTAGTGGACAAAAAAGCACTCTGAAGCATTGACAATGAATAGTTGTCTTTGACAGAAGTGATTGCTGCTCGTCAAGTCACTCTATAATGCTTTTCAGTTATCACCTCTGCCATGACAGTTTCTGTAAACAATATCGTCTATCATCTGTATTTCATGTGAAACTCTACTCTGCCCTTGAAAAGGATGTTCTAAACTTATTCATGCTTTTGTTATTGCTTGTCTGGAACGTACACAGAGAAACGCATCCATATGCAACGCCTCCGACACTCCGAAAACCCTACTGCACACCACACAGCACCAGGTCAGCCCTGCTACTGCAAGCTCACCCAGCCTGCCTCGCTCCGTACACTGGGCTTTCCGCTGGGTTTCAAACCCAGTTCACGGTCCATTGCTCTTCAGGTACTCAGCAGTGGCTTAAAGCTCTGGAAGAAGAGTCACACCGGTGAATAACGGGAAGCTGAGCTCTGCAAGAGACACAGGAGGTGGCAAGGGGCACCCTCGGGACCGGAGGACTCTGACAAAAGTGTCACCATTTTTCACTCCCCATCGCACAGGCAAGGTCTTCGGTGACCCCTTCCCTGACACAAACAAAATACCTGATCCCTGCTACCTCCTTCCCTCTCCAGCAGGAACCCACTGGGCGGGCCCGGCCCCCGGCAGGCCCTCTCCCCGTCCCACGCGAGGGCCAGGGGCAGCTACAGGGACCGGAGGACTCTGACAAAAGTGTCACCATTTTTCACTCCCCATCGCACAGGCAAGGTCTTCGGTGACCCCTTCCCTGACACAAACAAAATACCTGATCCCTGCTACCTCCTTCCCTCTCCAGCAGGAACCCACTGGGCGGGCCCGGCCCCCGGCAGGCCCTCTCCCCGTCCCACGCGAGGGCCAGGGGCAGCTACAGTCGCGCAGGGCCT
>NW_010553413.1:0-201 GCF_000687285.1 Phaethon lepturus | reverse complement strand
GCAGGAGCCCTGCCGCCTCCCCTCACCCCTGAGGGGACTGCCCGTCCCGGGGTAAAGAGGCCGGAGCCGGGCGCATTTCCAAGACGGGAAGGCGGCCCTGCGGCGCCGGTCACTGCTGTGAGATCCTGCGCACCTCTGCCTCCGTTACCTCTTGCCAGCTCCGTCCCCTCCGGTTTTGCGGGTAGCCTCCCTCCCGCTCCA
>NW_010553412.1:1368-5734 GCF_000687285.1 Phaethon lepturus | reverse complement strand
GGCCGTCGGGCAGCCCCCCGGCCCGAGGGATGTGCTGAGGGCTGTCTGGGGCCAAGGGCCAAGCCTAGGCAAAGGCGTGCTCCTAAGCCCGTCTACACGGGAGAGCTGCCTTTGAAGGTAACGTAGCCGTTACTGGATCTGGTGAGTAGCACGGGACTTTCAGCTGTGAAAGCTGGTAGCTTTTACTTAGAAATCTTAGTATGGCTTTAAAAAGGTCGCCCTTTTATACAGGAGTGAAGTAACACCAGCACCCTCCATCCGAGCGCCTTTGGGTGCTTAATACTGAAACTGTTGGCGGTGTGACTTGGACCTTACATGTCATGCTGTGATTCAAAAAGTAATACTAATGCAAACGTTTTTGAAAATCTTTAGCTTCCTTTTTTTAGCCCCGAAATCAGCTTCACCCTATCTTGTTTTACAATTGCTCCCCATTCAATCTGTACGTATTTTATTAAACGCATCTGCAGCAGGACACAACCACTCAGCGTCCGCTTAAAGTTAAGTACTAGTGTTTTTCTGATTTGTTTTACCAGCGTCCTTGTTGCTGCATGGAATAGATCTCTTTTGGGTTTGTGATGGCGCTCAGCGCGGTCTGCAGATGCCATGAACTGATACCGCATCATGCAAGGGTTTTTGTGGAGAAGCTGGAGGACCCAAAAGGAACAAAAGAAGCCGTTTCTGAAACTTACTGTTTTTCTAGAACCTATGTGATTGGCATGTTCTCGTCAAGTGACGTGTGAAAAGATTACTCACTTGGTCCCTTTTATCCCTGGGAAGTACGTTTGCAAGAACAGTCTGTCCGACCTTGGTTTGACTTCTGTGACTTCCTGAACCGTATGTGTAGGAGTGCAAATCTGCCAGGACAGCTTTGTGATTTCTTGGGAAACGGCGTTCTCAGAACGGGTGCTGATTTTTCATTTTGTCAGGAAGAAGGGATAGAGACGTATACGAACAAAGCATCTTTGTTTGGCTCATTTCTGTGAATGAAGTCTATTGATCAGAAAAAAAATGCGCTTTATTACTCTTTGAGGGCTCTACAGACGAGCACCAGGAGTCTTGCCCACTTTCTTTTTCACATCTTCATCTTCAGTAGCTTCCTCGTGTGCACGAGAGTACGTCTCAAATGAGGACGCAGATCAGCAGACCGTATACTCGACTCTTGACCTCTGCACTAGGCCCCTCTTCAAAGTCTTCTCCTGCAAAGATTTTTGTCCTCAGCTTTTCCTTTCCTTATGAGGGAACGAGGATTTAAATGGAAGTTGATGATTGTGAGTTTCTGATTTTGCTGTGGATTTCTATTTTGCATGTATATGGACCAGACGTACAAACCCTGGCTTTTTGTACTTTCTGGTTTGATTAATGAACAGAGATATTTAAAAAAAAAAAAAAAGGCCAGCAGGATAGATAAGTGCCGGTGCTGGTGGTACTTCACTGCTGTATAAAACGCTCCCGGGGCTTGTGCCTTCTGTTGACCCAAGCCGAAGTAACCAGCGCAGTCAGCGCGTTCCTGCCAGTTTACGCCCGCTGAGCATCTTGGCCCACGGACTTCTATTTCTTCCTTTTTAAAAACCAGTCCTCCCTGAGACCAGAGGTAAAAATACATTTCTCGCAGTGGTAAAATTGCTCGTGCCGTTGTGACACGGTAGCTGACACCGCTGTCCCCCAGCGCGCGAAGTCTAATGCGAAATCGCCTGCGTTAGCGGCGCGGCAGGAAGCAGGTTCCCTCCCTGTTCCCGGTGCCCACACCTCGTCAGGCTGCAAAAATCGACGTACAGTTTAGACTAAAAGTGAAGCATCACCGAGCAGCACATGAGTATGTGTCATACGCTGTGGCTCATGTGTGAATTTTGAAGGGGAGAGCTTTTGCATCGCACTGAGACAAACACAAAAAAAAAAAAGAGGAAAGATGTTCTGCTAGCCGGTGGCTGCTTTGTAAACGGACACCAGAGAACCTTTACGTTTAATTTTTATTGTGGTGTTTTTCAGTAACTTCGTGGCACTTCCCCTGGTGCAGAGAGCAGCTTCACTCAGAATAATCCACCGGCCACAAAGATAAAGCATCCACCGCTTTCGGCACAGTCCGTCTTGCTCATCCCCCGGACCCCATACACCCCTTTCCCTTTTTCTAAATCATTGATACCAACTTTTTCCTGGCTGACTGCTTTTTGAATGAAGTACTGATCTGGCTTTTTGTCTCTTTTCATGGAGAGGTTTGCTGTATTTGACTGAGGAGGAAAAAAACAAAATAAAATTCCAAGAGGGCCTCCGCCACCCGCTTGATCGCGGTACGGTGCCGTCGCTGGCGTTCCGGCTACACCGCTAGCGCTGCCGTGGCACATCCGTGCCGATTCAGCCGCCCTAAGCGCAGGCATCTTACGGAGGTGTCGGAGTCGGACGCGTGCCGTGGGGAGTGAGTCGCTGAGGCGGTGGGGGAGAGCGGCCGTTCTTCGCCTACCGCCTTTGCCTCCCCAAACACCCGAGAAACGTCGCGGCGGGGCTGGCAGCCTGGTTTCTTGCCCGCTCCTGTAAGGAGTCCGCATCTGACGTGCCGCGGGCTTGTCAAAGCGTATAGCAACGTGACGCGTTAATGTACGTCAGCAGAGCCTTTGGGTATTTGCGTTTCGTTCGATACCACTGGTAATTTAAGGGAGGCAGGATGGGCTATTGCGGGGATTTGAAAAAGCCGCCAGGATAATGGGATAACAGAGCGCTGTAAGAGCCTCGGTGATGATACGTGGTGGGTTTTGTGTCTTATGACAGTGGCTCCTAACCCAAAATCTGTAGGGAGTCCTGTATATTTTTGCGCCTTTTTTTTTTTTTTTTTAATTTCAAATTTGTTCACGTCTCTCATTTGCCCGGAGCTGCTTTTATGAGTCATACAAATGTGCTGTATCGTTTTGTTTCCTTCTGTGTAAAGTTGGATAGCAAGTTGTGTTGAGGGTTGGAAGCAGTTACACTCTTGTGGTTCACTAACCTTTTTGAGTGTTTTATAAGAGAAACGTGAGGTCCTGGTTTTCTGCCTCTGCAGTGAAACCTAATGAGTTTCATACACATTGAGTCACGGTCTTGACAGGTGACTGATAAACATCTGCACCACTGAGTTACCGTAACTAAAAGATTAGTGGATCTGATGTTTGCAAGTCACTCGCACATGAAACAGTTGGTCTGGTTTTTTTAAAGCTATGAACGATTTTATGTTTTCTGTAACCACAGAATTCAGTTACTTACTTCTAGACATCCACGAAAAAAGTGACTTTAGTGCTTTTGGGGTGCAGTTTGATTTCCTCTGTGTGCCTGGCATAGAGAACACTGGTTGCAGCGTGCTGCCCAGCCCGCCCTCCCTTGCCTTAGTCCTTGCTGGAAGAGGTGTGAGCGGAATTTCGGGTACACGCTCTCTTAGCTCTCCTCCCATTCTGTCTCATTTAGAGCTTTCAAAGCCCTAGCACACCCAGAGCGGAGTACGTTTCACTCCTCTTGCACTAGCCCCGCATCAAGTGACCCTAAATGTGTTGTTCTGTACATACGTGCGTAGCTGCCGGCGTTAGAGTATCTAAAAACCTGTGCAGAGATCAAAGAAACCAGGCGTGGTGCAGAGGGAGCTGGAGTTGTCAGAGGACAGCGGGGAAAACTGACTTCAGTGTCCAAGGACGTATAAAAGACGACTCTGTCAGATGGGTAAAAGTAATGAAAAGTGCATCAAATCTCAGCCGGCGCTCGTCTTCCCTTTTTCTATTAGCGAGTGCACGCTTCTCGGGGGACGAGTCAGGAGCGAAAGGTTGCAGCCTTGGTCCCCGAAATGGAGTATTTTGGTTCATTATCCATTCGCTCTTTTACAAGTATTTTCATTAATGATTATTTACCCTTTTCTAGAAAAAAGGTGAGAGTAGTTAATCCATGGAAGCTTTGATAACATTCTTCCCCTTCAATCCTAGAATAATTAAAAAAAATCAGTGATGATTTGTCCAGTAAGCATCCTCACCACCTTCTCTATTAAATTTTTGCTTACGAGGGTGGACTTTTAAAAAATATAATAACAAAACCCAGAAAAAAAACCCACCCAGAAGCTACTTGCGTATACAAACGGCCTCTTTCCGCAGAGAACATTTCATGCCTCTCTACTTCCCAGACACTACTGTCATTTAGAAAAGGTGTCATGGAGTTTAAACGCTTCTTTACCCACCCAAGTAATTTAATACCTCTCTTCTCTTCGCAGGTGAGAAACGACATAGTTTCGATGTTAATTATAATTCAAGTTTCATGTACGAGAAGGAAAGCGACGTAATGCAAGGACGCATGATGGACCAGGCCATAAACAATGCCATCACCTACCTCGGGGCTGAAGCCTTGCGCCCTCTCGTGCAGACGC
>NW_010553412.1:0-1337 GCF_000687285.1 Phaethon lepturus | reverse complement strand
TCCCCGGCCCCCGAAAGGGCCCCCGTCATAAGCGGTCTGTACCCCATACCGCTGACCCGCGCCGACGTGCCGAACGGCGGCTCGCAGGATGCGGAGAAGAGCCATGCCCACCTGCGGGACAAGAGCCTGTCTTCCGACAGAGGCCTTTCCCCAAACAACAGCGGCCAAGACTCCACAGACACTGACAGCAACCACGAGGAGCGGCAGAATCCCGCCCTCCATCAAAGCCAGATGCTCCTTGCTCAGGCCCGCAACGGCCTCCAGTCCTTGAAGGATTTCCCAAGGCCGTATGACATAATCAAGCCGCCTGCCATATGCCCACGCGACGCCTTTAAGGTCATCAACAAGGAAGGGGAAGCCATCGGGGTCTACCGGTGCGACCATTGCCGCGTCCTCTTTTTGGATTATGTGATGTTCACCATCCACATGGGCTGCCACGGGTTCCGCGATCCCTTCGAGTGCAACGTCTGCGGGTACAGAAGCCATGACCGATACGAGTTTTCCTCACACATAGCGCGAGGAGAGCACAGAGTAGTACTCAAATAAAAGGACTGGTTTTCCGGGGTCAAAGGCTTTGTTTTAGACCGGAGGGGAGGCTTGTTTGGTTTTTTTAATTAGTATAAAGAAATCTCTTGAGTATTTTTCTATGCCGGTTTTTAAATGAGCGTCACAGGGAGGTGACGCCATTTTAGTTTTTTTTTTACAAATAAGTCAGTGTTCTGTAGCATCTATGCCTAGCTGCTGTGGTGAGTGGTACTTTATAAAATACCAGGAGCAGAGACCGATTTTTATATGAACTTTATTTTTGTGAAAATTAAGAGCCATCTAAGATGTTTTTATTTTTTATTGTGCATTTGCTTTAACTCAGCGCAAAAGGTTTTTATACCCCGCTGCCAGTCTCCCTGCTTGGTCAGACGTATAGCCAGAAGTACATCGGAGGAGCTTTTTCTAGCTGTTACAGTGACGATGGTCCTCAAACGGCTCATCGCCGAAACAAGGAGAGCGCACGTCGGGGAGGGATTATTAATTCCTCTTTAAAGGTTTTCCCCTAAGTCTTAAAGAGCGTGTGGCCCCACCACACTTTCATTTTTCTTACCCCTCTGTTCACTTTCTTTAAAGTCACTCCCACATACGTTTTACCCAGTAATAGCAAAATAAGAGATTAGACGTATTTCGGGGTTGGGGTTTTTTAACAGGATGCATTTTTGGGATACCCAGTGAGGTCATGGGTTGGCTCGTCCGTGCAGTCTGGCGGAAATCCTGATTTTCACTGCTGGAAAGTCTGTCTTTCTGATGGGCGCCAAGACGAAGCTGCGCGGTGCCTCGTGCCCCTGCCT
>NW_010553411.1:233-5435 GCF_000687285.1 Phaethon lepturus | reverse complement strand
TGAGGCGCCGCCGCCTCGCAGCTCCCGGAGCTCCCGGTCGGGGACATGCACCTCCCAGGCGCCCCTTCCGCCCCCGCCGAGGCGTCGGGTCCCTCCCCGAGCTGCCCCTAGGGGAACCGATGCGCGAGGGTCACCGTTCCCAGCTGGGGCTGAGGAGGTGCAGACCATCTCCCGGCCGGTGACGCTCTCAGTCTGGACCCACCTTGCGCGAACAAGGCCCTGGGGCCAGGCGCACCGGTACCCGCCGAGCTGGGCACGTGCGTGTGTTGGGCTGGATTACTGGGGTTCAGAGCCGGGAGCCATTTCTTACTGTGAAAGCTGAGCTAAACGCAAGGGTTAGATGTATCAGGTGGACTCGTGATTTGAGTCTAGAACTAGAGTTTTGCTGATGCCACCAAACTAAGCCCAACAGTCCCCTGAAGACTGAGGCATTGGTGCCCATCTACGATTGCTCCGGTGACACAGTGGTAACTCTGGGCACCACGGAAAGTCCACGCTCAGTTTCTTCCAAAAGGAGAGCCTCTTATCCAAAAGTCTTGGAAATTAATGTTTTCTCCATGGAATGCACTCCTGCCTCCTCTTTTGTTTTTGAAGAATAGTGCTAATCTGTTGTGTCCATGTACAAAGTATAATGTGTATTTATGCTTCTAAAGCGCAATACAGCCCAAATTCGAGGGAATAGGGCACTCTTCCTCAAAGTGTGGCACGGTGACATTGAAAGTCTGCACGTCACAATATCCTGGGGAATCTGGTATCTCAGTTGTGTCTATGTAACTTCTGTTAACAAAAATATTTATAGAAGTTTATGCATAATATTGATCACTACAACACCATGTCACTTGACCTAAGTTCCCATCTCCAAACAGAGTATCTGTGCATTATAACATGGTTAGAAGTTGGTGCAATTTGTTTACTTTCAAAATGAAAGCTGTGAAAGTTGACTTAAGAAAACAATTCTTTTTTGTTGACCTCTACACAAAAAGAGAGAAATGACCTGACTAATGGGGTTAAGCATCCTCCTCCAGAGGCATGCATCAGACAGCACGTGTCCAGCCGCGGCTATCTGCTGAAGCCTGCCTACAGCTGCAAACTAACTCATGCGAAAGCAAAGCTATATAATGGCAGGGGTCGATAAATTTAATTTCTTATTAGCAAAACACTAATCAATAATCCAAACATTTTTTTCTTTACTTCAGTATTTTATGACTATCTGTGATGGGGGAAAAAGAAAAATTACTATATTAGCCGTTCTTTTAATTACCACCTGCACATGGTAGAGTTGGTTAGAGTGCAGATGAAGTTCTTGATGCAGATGACCTGACAACAGTTAACTGTGAAACTTGACATAAACAATACTCGATATATTCTTCTTTAATGGGAATCATGAACTTATTTCTCACGTTGTGGCATTTTTCCCTTTGCCAAGACTCATCATTTTGCCTTCCACAAGGGCAAGATTTCAGAATCATCTGATTATTTGAACGATTTCACCCTTGCCCTAAAAATGTATTTCTAGACCTTGTATTTGTGAAGGAAAACCTCCTATGAAAATAGCACAAATTCATTTTTTAAATAAGTTTCATATGTGAAATTCTGGACTATTTAAGATACAAAGCTTTTACTGACTGCTATTACTGATGACTATGTTGATGTTGTTCTTAAAAGTCCTTATTCTGAGACTTTGATTCTTTTTTATGATTATTCCAGTGTAGAACAACTGCCATTTTCTTCTTAAATTGGCCACTTCAGCCACAAACTACTCCCTCTAGAAGAGGATCAAGTGGAAGAGCTCAGTATGTTTGGAGTATCTTGGCCTAGATCCAAATTCCTGTATCACCGATCAAAATTCTGGATACAATCAAAACAGCAAAAAGGCAAGCAGTATAAACCCCATACATTAAAGCTACCCTACACCAGCCTTCGGTCCGTGCAGGAGGCTGAACAGGAGGTCTGACGGCTGTGTGAGACCGGGGCTGCTGCTGCGGTGTCCTGCATGGACACGGAGCATCGCCGGAGCCGCGTGGCTATGATGGATGGGCTGCAAAATTGTACCAAGAACAGTAAAAGACATGAACTTTTTGATTAAAAATGAGGATGCAGGTGATTAGCAATCTGCAGGGAACTTGAGGCTTGTCCACGGTCTGCCGATCTGAAAGACGTGGGCAGCGGTTGGCTGCAGTGGTCGAGGACCCAGCACGGCTCCCGTCGGAGCGGCCCCTTCCCTGCGGCACACGGGGCAGCGAGCAGGAACGTGCAGCGCTGCCAGACCTTGTTCCAATGCAGAAAGTCCTGATTACTGATGAATTATTAGATATAGCAATTTGTATGATTTTAAAAAAATACACAACTTATATTCAAATATTTCATTTTCAAGGCTCCTTTCACTGCAGAAGCAATGTAACACATGCTTCCTTGTGTAAATAATGCTTCAAAACAATTGCACAATAATTACTCAGTCCAAACCAAACAACAAATACCAATTAAACCGAATCGAAAACAGTGCAGCAAAGAAGAGCAGGCAAAGGGCCTTGTGTCGTTAGTAGCGATTTCAACCTAAAATAAATCCTGTGAGTAGGAAGGTGCCATGTAAGGATCTCCACCTAACTTGTTGTTTTGTTATTTGCACAGTTTTAATAGGATTTTTCTATTAATCTGTGACAAACCATGAAATTTTATATTTTCACCATGACCAAGCCATGAAATTTGCCAACTTTGTCCATGATTTACACTGGGTCATAGTTATAAGGTCTGTTATGCTTTTTAACTAAAAACTACTGAAGCTTCCCCTTTGGACAGAATGAAGAATTTGCCTATAATTAAAGCAGGAATTGTTAACTGCTGGCAGTAAAAGTTTACAGCGTTGTTTGACAGTCACAAAGATAAGCCAGTAAAACCCTGGGATGCCGTGTCTACCTGCGCTTCCCACACACCCGAACAATAGGGTTATATCTCTCGGCATCACGAAATCAATCTCAGATTAGGTAATGAAATATGCACCAGCCTTTTCCCAGAACCTTTGACAAATCACACACAATCCTAAATCTTCATAAATCACGATTAAAGACAAGTATATCATCACCAACGCATATATCTTCCCATGCCTGACCCAGAGACTAATGAGAAAAGGCCCAGACTATCTCATCTGATTAATTAATTCAAAATGTCTGCTGTTATTCAAATGTGAGGCTGGTATTATTTGAATAACACTTGACAGCAGTGCCTGAAGATATCATTTCTGATTTGTGAAGCTGCTGCTGCATAACTGATGATAGTTTATGAAAATGTTCCATCGAAGCTGCTTTTCTTGGCACAACTGTGAAAGATTTTCTGGAGAGAGGGTTTTTTTGTCAGTAGTTGATGTTGCTAACATTGTCAAATATTTCCAAAATCTGTAACATCTTGGAAGCCCTTTTTTCCTGAAGCCTCGCTTGAATATTAGTTTCTTCGTGCTCTAAGAATCAAGTATCTCTCTCTATACATAATTTGCAGCAAAGCCAAGGGCAGCCGAGTTTGACCCTTTCCATGCTGCCTGCTCTTCCCCAGCTCAGAGGACGAAGCGTCGCCTCTCAGGGCCAAAGAAGGGCTCCGGGAACCGTCCCTCCCTGACCAAAGTCATTTTACTCCATGTCCGTGCTCAGTGCTGTGTTCTTAGGGATATTTTTTAAAGCTGGGAAGGATAAGCACTAATTCCATAGTAAGATGTGCACGAGCATGAATTTTGAAGGAAAAGACCACAGCCCCGTCCAGAACCAGCAACGTTGCTGGGTGACCTTGGCTGGTGAGGGTTGGTGCACCTGCAGCCCGCGCTCCATGTTGCCATGGGGGTCCGGCCGTGCCGGAGCGGTCTCGTCCGTTCCGACATCCCAACGGGCGAAGCCCCGGGACACGGGGAATCAGCCCTGGCTTCGCTCCTGCCCTGCTGTGGAGTCTCTCCTCAAAAGAGGCCCAGCCCCATTCAATGCAGTAATTTCAATTATTCAGATGGTCGCACTACTACTGGTGACTATGGACAAGTTTATTTCTTTTTCTGAAAATACCAGAGTCTCCTCTTTTTTTCCCAGACTGCAACGCCACTGAAAAATCAGAAAGCCGCACACACGAGCACAGTACCTGCTCTGTCCAGATGCCTACAAAGACATGAATGAGCAGATGCCATTTCCCAGGGATTCATGGAGAAATCAAGGCTGTGACACCAGTTGTGTCCCCAAAACCTAAAAGCCACCACTGCAGCTGCTGAAGGTCTCTGGACCCGGGTGGCACAGGGAAAGCAGAGTCTGAACACAAACCAGCTTCCTCTGCCTCCCACCACTGCGCTCAAACGAGGGTCCTGCTCTAATGAGAGCGACGCTGCTACCTGGAGAATATGTGTCAGGCAAAACTTACAGCAAAGGCTGCAGCCGGTTTTTTTCCGTGAAGTTTTTATATATTGGAATGTTCCAGGACTCTTGTCCAGCGTATGAAGGGAAGAAACTGGGTTAATGTAAATGCAGAGCAACCGCCTGCATTTACAGCTGAGATTTCCAGTGGTGCCGAAGGGCCGGATCCAGACCTGGGAGGAGCCCAGCGCTTCCCCGAGCGCCGGCAGCTCGCAACACGCCACCGGGGGTGGTAAAGATGCTCGGCACTTCATTTCATAGCACCTGTAATAAGAGCCATGGGAACAGCATTCTGCAGGTCACTGGGCCTTTCGAGGCTCTGTTATTAGGAATAATTTAAATTACAATTCTACCAATTTTTTAACAGAAGTCTTCATTTTAAAATTTTCTTTTTCCAGGAGATAACAACAATTAGCATTTTATTCTAAATATACCACAGCACAACATACCCACAGCCCATTACAACCAATTTTTTTTTATTAGTGGAATGTGCAATGTGATGCCATGCTCATAACAGTTTTAGAACTGTGCTATTCTGAAGCTGCGTAGCCATAAGCACTAAAAGAGAGGATGTAAAATGTATGGTCTAAAACGAATATAAATCAATCATTATGACAGAAGTAGCACTTATTTGAGAGTCAGAAGTGAACAAAATATTCTGTGTCAGCAAAATGTCTCCTGTCAAAACCTGCTCTTTAAAATTTCACTACAATGTGCTGAGACAAATGTCCTTTGCAACTCCGTGTAAGGAAGCGTGTTCTAAATCTTCATAATTCAAACCCTCCCCGTTTTCAGGAAAAAAAGCAAGCTGTAAACGGTTACATAT
>NW_010553411.1:0-208 GCF_000687285.1 Phaethon lepturus | reverse complement strand
GCGTTTAGCCACGGCAAGCGTCAAATGCTGCTGCCTGCTCCATCGGCTCTCGCCCAGGAGAGGTGGCACCTCTGACCCACCCACCCAGGAAACCGCGGGGAAGACGCAGCAACAGTTTCATCTGTTCTGCTCGTTCCTTAAGAGTGAATTTTGAGCTGGTGGAGGTCGAAAGATCATCACGACGAAGCAGTACGTAAACCACTCGGGA
>NW_010553410.1:13424-21138 GCF_000687285.1 Phaethon lepturus | reverse complement strand
CATTACTCCGGGTTCGCATCCCACTCCGACACCCTAACTGTACAGTGTCCCACTATTGGATGGCTCAACTTTTAAGAGGCTCATCAGAGAGGGTCAGGGAAAGTCTGGTGCGAGGTCAAGGGCAGGAGCAGGAGGTGGGGAGAGAGAAGGCAGCTAGCCCTGGGCCTGACTCAACTGCATTGGGAAACTGCTTTTAGTGTGCTACATATGTGAAACAGCCTTGGCATCTCTCTCAACCTCCGGGCCTGAGGTGGGGGTGAACACCCTGGCGTGCTTCCCAAAGGGCTTTGCAGATGCTGTTGAGAGCACCGTGCAGCCCCGCCAAGGTCAGATGTCCCTATGCCGTGCGGGTTGGCTAATGCAACATCCAGGACCCACACGCGTATTTCTGCACAGTGCTGCCATATGTGTACGGGTGTTCCAGCTGCTGATGGCCGAGACCTTCACACGGTTCTGCACTGTGTAGGTGGGCCCGAGAAACTCGTTAGAGCTGGCTGTAATGGTGCTGTCAGGAGAGTGCGTGGCTTTGTCTTTTAACTGAGCAAAACTTGCTCGTTCTTAATTTTAAATTGCTTTATATACCATGAACAAAGCACATGACCAAAAATATGGTGGCATCAGTGGTGGAAAATACCCCTGCTTCCTGAACCTTCTGGAGAGATGAACTCTGAGCTGGCTGAGCCTGGGCAATATGAAACTGAGCTAACAGAAACTGCCAGGTGAGAGGGAAGATTTTGTGCCAATTACTTGATAGTTGGTAGGGGACAAAGCCATCAGAGATGGTGATAGCAGAGTCTCCAGGGGATTTTGAGCAGCTTCAGCCTGCCTTGTTGTCCCTAGGATAATCCTTTCAGACGGAAAATAAATATGATGCAACCAAATATTGAAAAACAACTGCAGGAACAACTACAGCCCGTTCTCCTGTATGAAATTCCATCTTATAAATCTACTCTGACTATCATGCTGAAGTGAAGCTGTCCTCTAGGAAAGCCCAAACTTTCCAGTGGTTTTGCAGACATGGAAGAAGGGGTATGTTGACTAAACATAATCATAAATGACCACTGTTTTGGGGAAGAAAGACACTGGATGCCCGTGATATCACCGTAATAGCTACTTTAGCAGTTGACACTTATGCAAGAGGATTTGAAAACAAGTAATGGCACCTTATTTTTTACTCAAATGGAAGAAAAAAACAGCCTGAATTTGTCCATCAGTGTCCCGTTCTTCAAGAGGCAGTTCTTCAGTCTGCATTTGGAGGCCATATACAGGTGTCCCATTACTAGTTTAAGCACCTCAATTTGAATTGGTATTCTTACTTAAATATGCTTTTGTTCCTGTTTTAAATGATAGTTATGTGACTTACCTAAGAGATTGGCCACCAGCCAATATGTATTTTAGCAAATTAAAAAACTAATCTCAAGTCCTCATGCCTTAGGTTTTGCAAGTCATCTCTCAGTGCCTTGTTGCTACTGCTTAAGATTCTTCAGACTTTAGCATTCCTTGTTACTGGGTCTTGTTGTGCACGAATGTCCTTTCTGTCTCAAGAGGAGGAAAGAGGCATGGTAGTGTAAAGATGCAACTATAAAATTACAGTTGTGCATAGAAGGTTATCATATGGAATTAGATTTTGTATGTGTGAGTGTCAGGTACTCTTAAAGCTAAAAGACATTCTTCAAAAGGCACCTAGCTACAAAAGTTTCAAGTGTATCCAGATGTGTGATTGTAAAATTCATTTTTGTCACAGATGGCCAAATTAGGTCCTTCTGAATGGTCCTGTTAGGTCCTTGCTCCATGTGCAATGGAACATGTTGTATTTCTTTTGGTATTGCTATAAGAATTGTGTGGCTGCATTCTTTCACCATCAGATTTGGTGAGATAGATTATTGCCTATCCTGATCACTTAGCAATTATTTTGCGGGTGTTAAATCGTTTGGATTTCCCAGCACCAGCTGCTGTCAGGGCTTTGCCTATTTGAGTAGTCCAATCTAACAAAAAAAAAAAAAGAAAAAAGAAAAAAAAAGACAACAAAACCACACCTCTGAGTCACAGGTTTTGACAAAGTGATGAAAACTTCTTCTAAGTCTCTTGATACTTGTGTGCTCAGGTTTCATATATAAATTTTCTTCCTGGTGACATTGACTTTTGTGTTTGGAGCAACCGAAGTGAAAACAGCGTGCTTCAGTTGCTCTATTGCTTGATCTACCTTGCACTGTATTTTAGAAAAGAGAGAGTTGATGGCATGGACTCACTCTAAATTCCTCCTGTTTAAAATCCATGTTCCTAAATGTTTTCTTCCCCATAGTGTTACACACTTTTTACATGTCCGTATTGATCTATTAAGAATTTTTTTAATGACATTTTATGCCTGTGTATCTGAGTTGTGTACAGAGAGCTCTTCTCCTTTAGCACACTTCATTTTTGTGTGTCACTCAAGTATTAGAAATATTGCATTAATGGCAGTTAATTGGCAGGAGTGTTGATCTGTAGAGGGATATGGAACTTTTTTGGGTACAGTTTTGGCAACAACACATGAAAAATTGGCCACTTATTAATAATAGTATGAGTAAATATTAAAAATATGCTAGTAAAATGAAACACAGCTCAGTGTTGTTACATTTTAAAAAATTATTGGTTTAGTGCTATTTCTCTGGGTAGAGCTAATACACAGCTTCTCAACATTCATATTTTTAAAACCATACCTGCTGTATATGAGACACAATTTATACATCAGATACAGTAAGTCATGAAATGTCTTGTGTCACATAGCATCAAACAGCTTTTCCGTGTGAGATTAGCAGAAGTAATACTCCTGTTAGCTGATTGTACCGGGGGGGGTGTGTGTGTGTGTGTGTGTGTGTGTATATGACAACAAAAATAGTAATATGTAGGAGTTAATCAGATTTCTTAGTGGCTTTTCTAAATAAAATAATGGTTTAGATTCCTGTGGTTGTGCGAGATAATTACTTTCCCCTAATATTCCATTAAACTTAGTAGAGGCCAAAGTGAGCATCCTCAGGTCAGGTTGTATGTAATGGAATTTTCCACTAGTTTTTTGGTATTTTTTTTTAACGCTGAGATTGTTCTCTCATTTATGGACTAAAGTGTTGTCATGTTAAGTTTCTCCCACTACTGCGCACTTTGTCTTGCAAGTTTCTGGGAGTATCCCAATGAGTGTTCTCCTCAGGAGATCTTAACATCACTGCATGCATCATCATATCTGTGTTTAACAAACTAAGTTGGATTTCCTGTCCTCTACCTATGTAATGGAGCCCTACAAGGTCTGAAAACAACTTTTTTACAAGGAAACCTTTTACTTCAAGGTCACAATACCTAATGCCAGCAGCAATTAGCTCTGCCAGATTTCCTTTCTAACTCATTTACAAATTCTCAGATTTCTAGGTGTTTACCATGCCATGTGTCTACAAAATAAGATCACTACTTCTGTTACAAACAAAACAACATTGTCTCCATCACCATAATAAGGTACCTCTAAAATCTGAAAACAGGTGATATACTTCCTTTTCACAAATACATTAAAATTGTTATGCTTGAATAGAAGTTTCCTGTTCACTATTTTCACTGGCTTGGGAAGGATACCAGTTTTGAAGAGTGTTTTATTACATTTAGTTTTCTGGTTTGGGGAGGGGATTGTTTTTGCTTTTGTAAAACATACTTTCTGCTTTTAAGAATTCTATAACCATCTGCTGTTTTCTGCCTCCTCTGAAATGGCGCATGGATGTGAAGGGTCTTTCTGCCACAGTTCCCACCACTCATGCGCCTTTCAGCTCTCTACTATCTACAGTAGCAATTTAGGAAGGGGGAGAGTGGCAAGAGCTGCAAAACCAGTTAGTTACCAAGAGTGGACCTGTTGCCTTGCTGGCTTTCTTCTGCCCACAGAGAGTCCCAGGCAGCTCTGCGGGAGAGAAGCAGGGTCCTTGTCTGGAAGATCTTTGCTGAAAAACATCTACCAGCCATTATGCAGGACATGCTACCACTGTCAGGTCATGCAGAGTCTTCTTTCCCCCAGGAGACAGAGCCTGTCTCTTACTTGCTGAGAGTTGGTAGTAGAGGCAGATGGTTGCTGTGGCAGCTGTGAGATTTCAACATAAGTCTCCCTCAGTTTTGTATACGTGGTTTGTGGGCAGTGACTTGAAATCTCACAGTCGTTCATCTTTCGCATGAGCATGGTCACATCAAACATAAATGATACATGTTTATTTACGGACATGAATCTGCTCCAGTTGGAAATCATTCACAGCCTTGTCCAGGTGACACTTTTGTCCTTGGTTAGGCTTTCCTTTGCATATTGAACATGGTGGTGGTTATTGTAAGAATTGCTGCTTTCCAGTTTTTGTAGCTGTGTACACAGTGAAGATTCAACCCTTCTTAGTGAGATTTCAATGATCCTCTTTTTGTTGCCACAACAGTTATGAGAATACAGATGAGAAAAGCAGACAGAATCTTACTTTTGAAGTGGTGACAGAATGGAGATAGAAAGTGAAGGGGCACCTGGTCTTTCCTCTGACCCACAAGGAAGTGCGTGCAGAGGAGAGAAGGAAGAGAGGAGTGTTGGCCCCGCAGGAGGAAGGTGTGAAAGGGAGCACTGTTGGACATTCATACTACATGGGCCAGATGAGGGGAAAGGAGCCACTGTAAATATGCTTTCCAAAACCTCCCTTGAAGCAGATGTCTCCCATGAGAGAAATCACTTGGTGTAAAATACGCATTTGCAAGACTCTCTTCCCTGCCCCCCTCTTTCCCACATATTCGCATGCACATCATTGATTTTGTGGTGCAGAGGGAACAAGCATGTCAGATGATGAAGACTCACATGGCACAACATGTTGTAAACATGAAAGGTAAGTATTCTGGGAAGCGAGAGACTACCTCCCCCTGAGCACACTGCTTCCAGTTTATCTCCTCTGTGTGGTTTCAGTGGGCCCAGTAAGAGCTTCTTTCCCACTAGGAAAGTGTGATGCTGTGCACATGGTTGCATTCCAGCTTCCAGCTGGAGCAAGTCCTCAGCAGCCAGCATATATGCGTCATACCTTTTTTAGGAGCCTGCATATTTCTGTGGGACAGGGACGGGAACGGGGAAGTGTAGAACCTTCTGAAGCAACACTTCTTTCTGGTGCACACGAATGTGTCCAATAGTTGTCCCCAAGTGGGAACTGGAGCACATATGCAAAGAGAGATATTTTTCCCAAACTTAGGAATTTCCTTTTCTTGTTTATACACAGGCAGGTCAGCTTTGATTCTAGGCTTGCAATGAAAGCGTTTTCATCTCATTGGTTTGCCTTGTGACTAAGGTTTGTAAGCATAGCGTAGGATTTTTGCTTTTGTATCTATACATTTTCTGCAAATACTTTCCAGGCAGTCACGGGGAACTAACATCAGTGGCTGAATTGAAGCTCTTCAGAAAAATAATGGCCACAGTGTCATTTTGTTCTGTGAAAAACAGACCCTAAATGCTGGCCTTTTGTTTCACTGCGCTCTGGTTTGATGCCTTGGATATTTTTATGCTTGTGTGTGTGGTTCAGCTGTTATGCTAGCAACTGCTAACTGAGACGGATGCTATGGAAGTTTGTATTGTACGTTACGAGGCATTTGGAAATGTTTAAAAATAACCTCTCGTTCTGTTCCCTACGGGGATATTTTTGTTGGCCATGTTAGAAGCTTGTCATTTGATTCATTGAGAGTGACTTGTGTTAGTCTCTTAAAACTCAGTGGGAACTCAATAAAAGGTCAAAGCTGGTATGGGTAGAGCCTTTACAGGACTTTGAGAAGAGGAATTAATAGTCAAAATGGTGAAATGTCTTGTAAAAATCCAAACCAAGAGAAGCATTCATTTGCGGATGGTTAACCACTGCAACAAGGAAGTGTGCATTCGATTACTGCGGCACGGCTCCAAGATCACAGCCAGAAGGGCTGGTAAATTTACATTTATTTTACTCAAACCTTCCCCCCCTCCCTAGTTTGTTATGCTAATAGTGGTCTCTTGGAAAGGAACTATACTGTGAATGATGATGTTACATCGAGAACAGCAGAGAATAAGAACAAATTACTGACAGGAGTAGAGCTGCAAATGGGGAATGAATGAGACGAAACTTAAATGACATTTGTTGTAATATCTTAAGGTAAATTGTGGATTTATTTGTTAATTACTAACAAATGAGTGACTGCAGTTTTGGCCTTACAGCTGTCTTGGACTGAGGGGGAGAAATACCTTTGAAACGGATAATTTCTGACAAAACTAAATAGTTTTTAAATTGACGGATAGGTTGGTAGCAGATTTTGAACATCAGCTGAATACCATAGTGGGTACAGTTTAGTGTTTATTGCAATTGAGTGAGTTGGGTTGCCAGATCATAACTTTGTTGGTCTTATTTTTTTTAGATACTGAATAGTAGTACTGGGGGGAGGGTGGGTGGGAAAAGGAGTCTGATTCGGATCTCTTTTTCACTGCACATAACAGGAGTGCAACCCAAGGAACAGGAAGTATTCAATATTGCTTGGGATGGCATCCAAAACAAAGTTGGGTTTTTTTTCTTGTTTTTATACCAAATCCCTTTGTGAAAGATAGGTTGGCCCCTATATATCTATATATCTATGTTTTCTATTAATCTATATATCTCTGTTTTCCTAATGAAGTAAGACATTTCAAAATTTGTTTCTCCATGCTTTCTGTGGTACTGTTTACTTTTGATATTTTTGCATATATAGGTTGAGGTTGACAGATTTCAGTTTCAGGCACCTTTCTAAAACGATGCCCTTGTATTGAATCTTCATTTCAGCAATGAGTATTTACATTAACTGAGAATGTTCTGGCAATTCTGGAACACTCTCCCACTTTTGGCATCTGAAAATCAGAAAGCAGTTAGCGCAGCAGATACGGGAGAACTTCAATCTTGCAGTGATTTGTCTCCGAGTAGCAACAGCTCCTGGCTGCCCTTGTTTCATGAATTCACCACTCAGGAGAAACTATAGTGTCTATGAGAATGCACCTAACTCCCTTGATTCAAGAATTAGTGGCAAAATTGAAAAAGTATTAGTATTTACATGTATTTTGTATTCTTACACCTCAGAGGTTAAATGCTGTCTCCAAATGGGTACAAGCCATCTTACTGGCTTAATATGACACCAGTCTAGTAACAGATTTGTGCCCTGGGGCTACACTGGTTCTTAAAAACCTTGATTTTGCAGTACTGTTTGTTATTCTCTTGTGGCGTCCATGTGCATGAAACCTGTATATCAGCATATGAAACCTAAGGACGGGAGTTGGCTTGTGCAAAACTCATGGCAGGGGGCATAACTCCTCGACTCCTTGGGAGAATCCTGTCGCTGAGTGGGGATGCTGAAATTGAAAGGACCCACTTGTCCTTTTTGCGGGTGCTAAGCCTTCCCATCAGTGCCCAGCTCTTTTCAGCTTTGCCCGCTTTGGCTTGGTGCTAGAAACTGCGTCGCCGCGGTCCCTTCACCAGCTCCTCCGCTTTCTCCAAGATGCTGACAGGGGGATCTTTTTTTTGCTCCCAGGATACACAGTTCTCTCTCCCTGCTACTCCTCCCCTCAGCCTTTTCACTGCTGGTTCTGGAAGGGCACGAGCAGCACTGGGGTGGGCTCCTTCCAAGCCAGAGGGAGGTTAGAGATGCACTCCAGAATGCCTGCTGTGCTGCTTGCTCTGCTTTGGTTCTGCCCCGCGCTTTGGGTGCCCGT
>NW_010553410.1:0-13318 GCF_000687285.1 Phaethon lepturus | reverse complement strand
GTCTCCGGTGGCTGCAGTAGCCATGCCGTTAGTTGGACGCCGTCGCGCACAACGCGGTTGGGAAGCCAGTCGTGACGCCGCAGAGTCACAGCGCTTGCTGCTTGCAACTGATGTGAGTTGGCAGCTGTGAGAGGGCTTTGCTCCCTTCTAGAAGTTCAAGTAGGACTAAAACAAACGGGAATGGCCAGCAGGAAAGCCAGGTCACTCCCTAAAAAGAAGTTATTATAAACTGTCATTGATTTACTCTCCTTGCAAAGCTAGAACAGGTGTGTCCTATGGGCACAGGCTGTGGGTAAGGTAGGGATCCATGGCCTCCTACTTCTGAGGGCTGGACATCTGGCTGTGCTGCAGATCCTGCTTTGATATAAATCCTGCGCAGGGGAATATTTAAGTTTAGGGCAATTCTTTCTTTCCCTTTCCTACATTTTCTTTGTAACATCCATTGCACTTTGCTCATGTGACAAAGTCACCCTCTTCTTCCCTCTAAAAGGTCATTCTATTCATAGCACAAATAAATTTTGTCCACACTGAAAATAAGCAAAGAAATACACAGTATTTCTAGAGGAAGTGGTAAAAGGGATAGGAAGGAACTGTCCTAATTGCTGCCTGGCTGGCCTTAGCTGTTTACACGCCTGTATCAAGTATTCTCAGCACTGCTCTTCCTGGGCCGTATCTAATTTTTCAGTTCTCTGTTGAAAAGAAGGAAATGTCCACATTTGTTCCTTTCTCTACTATACAAAGCCTTTACAGATGTGTAATTGTGTTTGCATGTCTGGTACATAAAGCTGTGTGCAGTATGTCTGGCCACCAGACAACGTGTGAACTGAATTTTTTAATCAGCAGAGGATACATTTTTCTGGGGTGCTATATTTCCAGCAACTGCAGCTTCTTAAGAATGGTGGAGCTGGGGCCACCCTTCATCCTGCTAATCCTCAGCTGCTGGTTTTGGCCCCTTTGGAAACATTAGTAGCTGACAACATTTATGTCAGACTTCTTGCATGTTCATGTTCGCAGCAGATGACCACTGTAAACTCGTGTTTTATTCAGCTGTTCATGTTCCTATCTGCTGTAGCAAGTTAGAGGTTTGGAGCAATCCCAGTACTTGGTGGAAAGGAAGTACTGAGTTTTGGCTAGCGTAATGACATCTCTCTGGCTCTGTAAAATTTGTCCAGTTGCCAGAAAAGCGTAGCAAATTTTTGCTATAGATATGTAATATAAGACATAAAATTGAGCTTATTTACTTGATATTCCAGTAATATTTATTAAAAGATTTTGATCTATGGAATGTAAATTGTCAGTAAAAATATAAAATGAAGACTGGAAGGAAGAAGTCTTCTCGAATGTATTTTAATACTCAAGTCATAGTCCTTTAAATCTAAACACAACATATATTTTAAGTAAAGAAACAGTAGACTTTTCAAAATCTAGGCCAAAAAAATAATCAAAATTATATCCTTATAAGGGTAGCAGCAAAATAATTGATATGTATGAGTAGGAGCAAAGGATTTGCAGCAATGTTGTAGAGTAATTAAAGGATACTGGCTTCGGGCTTGCTTTAGCTTTTATGTTATCCTCTTCCATGGGAAGACTTTGAGGATTTTTTTTTTTTTCTTTTAACTTGATTTTATTACTTCAGATAACTTACTCTCTTGAAGGCTATCCAAAAAATAAATAATCTGAAAAACTTGCTCCTTTCTTAAATTCATGTCACTGGAATATTTATTATACTGTAGAATGATTTTGAATTCTGGTACTTTCATGTGATATTCTTATGCCTGCACAAGAATTGTAAATTATATATATCATAATGACACTACACTTGTGTCTTTTGACACCGTCAAAATCTGAGTGTCCCAACATACTTACCTGTATATTGCAACATGACTGGAACTTTGCTGTGTGCTTACATTTACCATGGTTAATAGCTAATTGTTTCCTCAATCCATGGCTTCAGAAATGTTGTGGTGTTATAGGGACTGAGAAGGAAAGACAAGAACAGCTTTATATATTTAATTTTTTAAATATCGAGCTTGCAACAGCAGCAGTTAATGCCCATTCAAAATTTTCAAATTTTTATATGAAAATTTTGTTTATTTACACTCATATTTGGCTGATGTAAAATGCAGTTACTTTGATGTAATATGTTCTAATAACATGTAAAACAGTTGAAAATTATTTTTTATTTTTTAATTTTTTTTTATTTTTATGCTATGGAATAGGATGTAACTTTTTTACTACCATATTAGGAAAACAGTATGGGTAGGATGGATTGGTAGTAGTAATTGTTTTAGTTTCATGTGTGCCTTCCTCTGATTCCGTTGCTTTTAAGTTATGCACTCAAACTAAATAGTGCACTGTAAAGTTGATGTATGCTTTGGAACTGTGACCCATTCCAATTTTAATACAACCCCTTCAGAAAACACTGATCTGAAAAGGTTCCTCTGCTGCTTTCTGTCTACAGGTTCATCACAAAGCCAGATATTTGCCTGTTATTTGAGAAAACTACAGTTTTAGTTAAAGTTTATATGATCTTTCATGTTTATGTTCACTATGTATGTTATGCACACTGGAATTTACTCTGGGGAAGGAGGGAAGGCTCAAGAGTCATAAATTGGGGTGACCTTTCTTTGCAGTAGCTGCAGCTGTCCTCTCTATGATGAGAAACATGATGAAGATATATTACTGACCTTGCATCTAAGCAGGTATAGAGAGGCCTATGACCAGGATTCTCAAATTTAGGAGGTTAAAATTGGGTCCTTAAATCCATATTGAGGTGCCTAAGTAGCTCAACTTACCTTTTACGACTATAAAGAGAAAGTAAAAGCACATTTGAAAATCAAATTGTAGTACTTGTGTATCTGAATATATGTGTAGATGCTTAATGTTGGGCTCCAGAATTTAAAATGTTGGCTTTTATATTCTAAGATACCATGAGTGGACTCTTAAATGACTTCGAGTGTGGTTTGATAATCCAGCATTACCTGCTGCTACAGTATGCTTAGGAGAAAATTCCCCCCACATCTGTTCTCACGTCTTAGTGTCCATATACTGTTGTGTCTAGTTTCAACCAGTCTGTGTCCTCCTCTTGATGACTGTGGCAAGTATATTTTTTAATGCAAAGACTGGTGTAGACAGTAAGTTCCAGCACAAAACATGTTTCATGCTGAAATGTGGTGAATTCCTAAAATGGCTGTGATAGGAGAGGACAGAGTAGTTGAGTCAAGGAATTATTAGCTAGGCAATCAAATTAAGCTAATGAAGAGACATCTGCATTTTCTTTGTTGAGGGCAAGGTTTCACTTCAGCTATGCAAATCTGCTGGCTAGGTGCTGGTGAGAGGAGTGCTCCTGCTCTCTCTCTGGCCTCAGTAATGTGCTGTGCTCATGAGAACATCTCAGCCAGTTCAGAAAGAAAAACCATCAGAGAACTATCCCAGGAGTAGAAAGTTATTTTCCTAGGTTAGCTTTACAAGCTGGTTCTCTCAGGATGAAATGAGATGAAGCAGAAATGGTCTTACCGCTTGATTTAGAACATGAAACCTCACCTAGAGGCATGGCCATCTTATCTCCTAGAGAGCAGGAAAAGATAAGAAATTACAGGGGGAGAGATCTGTCTGGGCCATTTTGAAGACTTAAAAGTCTGTACTGCTCTACTGAAGGGGCGATGCTTCCTGAGGATGTTGTTCTGTAATGAAGACATTTTCTGTAATGAATGTAACATGACAGGTAAAAGCATGCACTAAGAAGGGGATCCAGAAAGTTGTCTTGTCGAGTAAGGAGTGAGCTGGCTTGTTCAAGGAGTGGTTTAATTTAAGTAGGTTTAACATGCAGGTTTTCTGTCATTTCTTATATCTTTTAAAAATATTTGTAATGTGTTGCGTATTTTATGTTGCGTTTATGGCATTTCATCCCAACTGTTACAAAGTTCGGTATAATTTTAAAGTTACGGGACATGAACAAACCATCGCTCACCCAATTTTTGGGAAGTCTGTTACCTGGAGTAAGTTAGCAGGTACCTTACTTACCCTTTCAATTGTCTGGAGAATGTGCTAACAGAGAGGCAGAGGTCACATGGAGGATTTTGTGGTAACTGTCAGGCACTCTGGCATACAGCAGGGTACTATGGCTGATATTTCCATGAGGAAGGTCCTAACAAGATTCCTAGTGCAGCAGCCCTGCCTCACAAAGTATTAATCTTCTTGTTTAATTTAATTTACAAGGTTTTGACATGTTAACTTTGTGTAGGCAGATTTTTCTGCAAATACTGAGAATTTCGGGCTCTGACAGAAATGTGATCATGTCCCTGTGTCTGGCTCAGGGCAGGTCAACCGCTGAGTGACCTTGTAGTGCACAAATCTGGTGTCAGTTATGAAATAGATTTTTGTGAATCTCTCCTGCCCTGAGCACGGTACTCATGGTAGATATAAAAGGAGGGGGGAAAAAAAAGAAATTTAAAATAGAGATTGTAAGACCTTGTCATTCAAGAAATACAAAATTTGTAACAGTGAGAAAGTCTAGGGTAAGGTAAGTATCACCAACTTTGCTGAAATGTAGTTATGCCTACTGCAAGTTCAATGATCAGTAGCCAGTGCTGTAAGAATACTCTTTTGCTATTTTCTACAGGGAAAGTAGGTTTCAGAAACGAAGTTAATAATTTCACTGCAGCAAATGGTATCTATAGTTCTTATGATTAATAATATAAAAAAATGTAGAAAAAAAAGGTGACATTTTCAAGAATAAGTGTGAAAAGACTTCTGATCTCAAAGTGAGATTGTTCGCAGAATTTTGGTCAATTACAGTTGAGTTACTGTTTTAAATTGTAGCTCAGATGCATTTTGGATCACAATTCTAAGTTGTGTATCTTACTATATTGTAGAAGTCTTTATGATCAGGATTTTTGCTTTTCAATTTTTGTCCTGTATCATATGTTTACAAAATAGTGATGCATCTTTTCCTTGTACCATGGTTCAGGTCATGCTGACCATAATGGGCCTTCTGTTTAGTTTTTTTTTTTCGTATGTTTGCCATCCTTCAATAGAAAAATTTAACAGAACTTGCTGAGACCCTTTTACTTCACACTGAAAAACACACTGAAAAACATTGTATGTCTAGTGTAATTAGCACTGGAGATGCACTGCTTTTCTGATTAATTGTTTTTCTGTAATAATATATTGTCTTTTATACCATGTTGTTTTGAAGTCTCTGAAACTTAATCTTTACTGCACTAAAACTGGCATGAATCTTTGATGATGCCAGTTTGCTATCTTCTACAGAGATCTTTCACTGAAATCAAAGAATTGGGCTAATTTGAATTATAAATACTACTTTGACATGAATTTCCTGAGTTACTTGTTGGACAAGTCATGTAACCTTGCATTGGTTTTACCTGCTATATCCTTATCTATATGTTGCATTTGGATTAGTCATTAGTAAAGAATGGAGAGATGCTTAACATCACAGAACAAAATGAGAGGTACTAAGTGTTATTTTATATTACTGTTGCACACAATACTGTGTTTGGTCTGTTCCTTTTACACATAGATGGCGTGATGGCATCTGATGATGGTAATGAGTGTTGGACGTGGGACAGATTTAAAACTGCTTTCCCATCACTTTGTCTGAGCTCTGTGCCCCACTGCCCTCCCTTCCACTCCTGCAACTGACAACTAGGAGCAGTCACTGCAGTGTTGATGTAGCTGCGAAACAGCTAGGCTGTTTTGCAGAACTATTGCTGTTAGTGTGAGACTGGAAAAAGGGTAGTAAGTTTTGAGAGGAGGGAGCTTGGGCAGAGAATGGGGTCATAAGAAACAAGCATACCAGTAACGCTAAGACAGACTCCTCTGCAAGGGGGAGAGAGAAATTTAAAGGAGAGGAAAGAAAAGAGACTGTGATTATGAAAAGCAGAAAGATGACTGGAATAAAAATGAGACATGAGGAGAGGGAGCTTTTTAAAGAGGCGAGACATTTTCGTTCTGTTTCAGTGATATCTAATCCTCATACTGTCAGCCTTCATCTCCTTTTATCTCTACTGTTAATATGAATTAATAATTATGATCTATTACATCTTTTTAATGTCATGATCTATTAAAAATTCCCAACCTCAGCCATTATCTTATCACTTTCTCCTCATTCCTGTCAAAGTAATAAAGGTTGTTGTTGTTGGTTGTTGTTATTATTATTATGCACCATATAGCACCAATTCACATATGTACTAGGTATTTATTTATACCAGAAGTCTGCTTGCCAGTAGAAAATGAGCTGTTCTGTTTTCTCTTTTGCATTACACCAGTATTAGTGGTAGTTGCCTCAGACAAAGTTAAGCAGATCTGGTGTACTGCAGTGTTATAAAAGATGTTGCCCTTCTCTGGAGCTTTTCAGAAAGCTTTTCCACTTCTTGCTAATTGTGTATGGTCTGGTTTCAGTGTGCAAAATGATTGCAGAATCTTCTTTCCAACCAGTTAGATACTATTGTAAGGCTGAGTTTTGCCACCAGGAAGGCAGAAATTTAGGATCACTATTTTCATCTCCTTTTTTCAGATATCCAACTGCCAAAGGAAGATGAGGTTTCAGTACCGGTGACTTCAAGCTCCCCAGTTAAGGACACTGGGGAGAATGTTAATCTTGCCGTTGAACAGGAAGAGAAGATGAAAGAAGAACCTTTAACCATCTCAGAACTGGTATACAATCCTAGCGCCAGCTTGCTGCCCACCCCTGTTGATGATGAGATTGACATGCTCTTTGATACCTGTCCAAGAGTAGAGAATGAGAAAGATGATACAGATTCATTTGAGGAACTGGAAGCAGATGAAAATGCATTTTTGATTGCAGAGGAAGAAGAACTGAAAGAAGCTCGGAGAGCACTTAGGTGGAGCTATGACTTTCTAATGGGCAACATAGAGGTGAATGCCTTTGTGAAGAGTTTCTCTCAACTTCTTCTTGTAGGCCTTGGACTGTTGTTGTTTGTGTTCCCTCTTCTCCTTGTTCTCTTGGAGTCGGACCTTCAAATCTCTTTTCTCCATGAAATCCGTCAGACGCCGGAGTTTCAGCAGTTTCATATTGAATATTACTGCCCCCTTAGGCAGTGGGTGGCTTGCAAAATAAACTTAATTTGTGACATGCTGGGCAGCTTTTAAATTTTGAATAAATATGATACAACTAAGGGCTATATTCAAAATTTCAGTTAGTGCCAGCTTCCCATAATGCCCCTGGGGCCATCAGTTGATAGCTGTTGTCATATCCAGTTCATTACCGACTCTTTGGGTTTTTAAGTTCCCTTTACATACTTAAATTGCCCTTTTAGTTACAGGCTTATACAGTCACCTTTCAGTAACCAAAAAGAAACTTTATTTTAATTGCATTTCAGACTTCCTGCTAATCTATTACATCATATAAGACAAGGTCACAATAAGTTTCCTTGTCAAACCTTTCAATCCAAGACACTAAATCCAATGAAACTGAAAGAAACTTTTTTGAATATACTCCTTAGTGCAGCAATCTCTTCTAACCAATGCCTATACAAGCAATGTTTATGCTGGGTTTTTGTTTCTGGTTTGTTTTTCTGTTTGTTTGGTTTTTTACATTTTTATGTGTTTAAAATATTTTGGTAAATTTTTAGCAAAAGATAACTTCTGATGTAACTTAAACGTACAAATTGGTAAGAATAATGCACAAGGGCATGTAGGGTGTTTCTAGTGTTTTAGCAATGATTTGTTTTTAAACTACTGACTGGAGAATGAATGAGTTTAATACAGGTCTATACAGAGAAACTGTGGTTTGGGAAATAGAAAGTTCACTCAAGTTCAGTAGGGTTTGCCTGGGAGAGGTGGAAGGACACCAAGTTTGCTGAAGAATTTCTGAAAGGCACAGTTGTAAAGCTTGGGGAAGTGATCAGAACTGAAAGTAATGATCCTTCCTCTTACCAGTCTGGTTGTCTTACACTTTATCAGTGCTGTAGAAAGTCTCAAGATAGTCTAAGTACCTTTTCGAAGAGAGTGAGTCTTCAGTCTAAGTGTAGATTATTGTATATAACATGGAAGGAGATAATAGTAAGTAGCAAAAAAAAAAAAAGGAAAAAAAAGAAAAAAAAAAGCCAAAACCCTAGCTAAATCAGTAGGTGAGTGACCTACTTTTAAAAATGATAGAGAAGAAAAATGTATTCCTTTTTAAAAGCAAAGCATTAGGCTGTACAGTTGACATAAAAGTATTCTACTAAATCACAGTTAAAGGCTTAAACACTTTGAGATGCATCTTCATCCTTGATGCCCATTATGACTAATCTCTAAGACAACATATTTTCTGTGCAGACTAATATGCTTCCTTTCACATATAGCAGCATTTCCCTGTTACTACAAGCCCAGTTACATGATCTAATCCTGTTTCATGTAACATTGATTTGTGTATCTAAAGGTATTCCAATATAGCTTAGAGAATATGCTTAAGTAAAATCTTGTCAACGCTGAGAACATTTGAAGGCCCTCAAACATACCACAGAGGTTGTATTTAAGAGGAGAAAGTTTTTATTTTCCCCTCGTCCTGATCTTAGTGCAGATGTATTTCATATTTAAACTAGGGAACTCTGATTTTGGCCTCAGAGTCTTTCTCCTGTTTAGAGATTTAGGAATTGGAGACATATTTGAGGCTGTTCTATTAGATGTGCATTTAACACATTGTAACCACATCTCTAATTCCTACTGAATTGATTCCTTTAGTTTTGATATCAGAGAAGCCTTTTTGCTTGGTTTACTCATGTAAGCCTTTGCAAATGTCTAGTTTGAAAATTCCAGTTTCCTTAGAGGATATTCTCCTTGCCTTCTAATCTTCTCCAGTTTTTAAAGGACAAAACAGTTACAGGGCTTAGGAGTTCCTTTTCTCAGTTGAAAACTTTTGGATTGCTATTAATTTCCCAACGAACAAAGGTTAAATTAAAGAACTGCCTTTTGTTCTTGTCTTTCTTTGTCCTTGCCAGTCTGTTCCTCAGAAGAATCATTATTGATTAGTCACTTGATGTGTGTTTCTTCTTGTGCTACTTGCAGCTAAATGATCCTTTCCCCTGAGGTAATAATCATTCAGCCTAATAGAAATGGAGAGTGAACTAAAGTAGACATTTGGCTTTAACGGGAAATTATTCACTTGCATTGTTTCTAAACAAAGGTGTCAGAAAAGGTGTTTGGGTGGTGAAGGCTGTGAGAGCTGGCATCCTGCTGGACTATGGAGACATGGTTCCATACAGGCTCCTATATAAGTCTGATAATTATTTAAAAAAAAAGTTAGATCCTATGCTCTAAAATATAGCCATGTCCCTGTAAATTACAGCACTCCAGAAGTAGGAGTATTGTTATGCTTGGTTTAACTCTATCAGAAAATAGCTGAGTTGCATGAGAACATAATCTCAGAAAATGTGCAGTGCAGTGAGGTTTTATGTAGGGTTAAATGCAAGTGTGTGTGTGCACATGTGCCTGCCTTCACTAACCATGTGCACACATTCAGGCCTGGCCTTTTAAAATTCGTCCTTTCCTTCCTGATGCTCTCTGGTCTATCAAAGTAATTTAACTGGAAGTCATGAAAGTCCTATAACTTAAAGGCCAGGACCACGTAATACAGAGAAGGATACGGTTGGGCATATTCAGAGAGCGCAGCAGTCTAGTATTTTACTGGTGAGGATGACACACTTGGATTATGGAGCATCTATAGGTACTGTATTGTGTATTTCTGTCTGTGCTTGGATTATATTGTAAAATGTTATGTACTTGAAATCTATTTTGTGGTTTGTCTAACATTTATAAACACAACTCTGGGAAGAATTAAAAATGGTTTTATTTCATGGAGATTAAGGGGAAAATATACCTGTAACTTGAGCCTTATCTTTGTACAGTGAATTTCACATTTCTATATGTCAACATCCTGATTGTTTTGTATGTTGATATGATGGCAGGAATCCCTAATAAAAATACACTGGAGAAAAGCTTTCTGCAGTTATGACAGTTCTTATGGTGAAAGATGTTTTGTAAATAATAGTTTTTTTGAGCATTCGTTGGTACATGATATAGTACAGATTTCTTAAGACTTTTACAGGGTTTTTTTACATACTTTTTTTTTTGTTCATCAGCTGGAGAGACACTAAGAAAGTGCTTTAGAATTAGATGGTATTAGCATGGCTTCAGACGCACTAACCAAGGGCCTAATGGTTTGCCCAGTTACCATGTAAAAGTTAGTCACAGTCTTGAATTTGCCCTGAAAAAAAAAAAATTACTACACACAGAATACAAATTGAGAAATGTGGTTTTAAAGTCAGGCCCTTGGCTGTAGACATACAGCTGCAACCTTTTGGTAGGCAGATCTGGCTAGAGTGTTATGCAGACAAGCTGTGTGGCTTTTGGATGGAGTTTGCTTACATTAAGTTGGTTTGGAACTCAGGCAGTGCAAGAGCATCGATAAGAAACATACAGTTTGCAAAGAGGCAATTGAACATCATTTTGGGGAGCTAAGTCAGAGAAACCAAGGCTACTTCTTGAGCACAAAACATTTAGATGCAGACATGTCTATACTGTATGCAAAATGCCAAAATCTAAATGGACCCTCTGGCGATCTGAAATGTAAAGGGCTGGGACTATATAGTACAGGTAGACATATTTCTTCAGTTAAAAAGGTGTGGGTTATAATGCTACCTTCAAAAGAGGTTGCATTCTTTAACATAAGAATACAGCATTATCCTCCTCAATATTTTTTGCATTCTAAGTACTTAGCACACTTATGAAAATAGCATGTATTCTTTGGGTAGAAATTCAGCATTCGTCATAAATTCTTTCTGAATAATGACACACAAAGTTTCTCTAAAATTACAACTCACTGAAATGTCATGCCATATGTGCATTTGAAGAAATCAGGCTGCATTGATAGGCAGTAATGGTTGCTGTAGGTCACTGTTAGGACTTTACAACAGCCATATTGGCCAAACTGGAGATCACACGCACTGGAATGCAAGAAACTTAATCTGGAAATCAAGGTACATTTCTCAACTTTTTGTTTTGTTTTGTTGGTTTTCGTTTTTTTTTTTAAATCTGAAAGGAACTAATTGTGTCTTCTGTTTGTATGGATTTGCTGTAGGTTTTCTTACAGCTGTGTTTTATGTGGAAAAACGTCTCTGAGACACCATTACAGCTGTTAAATGTTATGCTGCAAGACTTACTTCGATACTCTTATGTCTTTCATTCTGCCCCTCTACAAAGGCGAATCCTTCATTAGCCTTACTCTCAGAAATTTGTAGGAGCTGCTCTGACGTTTTGAAGCTGTCTTGCTTGCAGCTGCTATCAAGTAAGGCAGGTTATCGCTGTTCATCTCAGCCAGATGAACTACCTGCAGCAATTCCATCTTACAAAGGTTCAGAACTTGCTGTTCTACCTGTCTTGTAGCTCCCTCCCAGAAAAGATGGGCACCATCTGACCCTGTAAAGTGATGCTTAATGGTGTAGTGGCAATTTAAAGCTGTGGCCTAACTCTTATAATGGAAGTTTTCCTGCTATAACCAACTGCAGCTCAGTGCTTCTGCATTACAATGAAGAACAAGAAGGCAAGAATTTCTACTCCACAATCATGTAGTGGAGGAGTGCCAAATATGGTTATAAAAATAAAAATGAAACATGAGCATGAAAAAGTACCTGCTCTGTTTATTTCATTCTGACTTGTCCATCTTAGCTTGCTTTTAATTTCAATGCAGATAGGTTTGCTGAGATCATGAAATGGCAGATACTTCAGAGAAGTGAAGTGTCCTGATAAACAAACACAGCCTACTAATTGCTAGTCCCAAAAGATAAAAGAGAACACATAATTGGTTTAAATGGACTATAAATTGAGGTGAAATATGTTACATTTCTAGGTCTGAAGAGTAATTAACTATATTGATTGAATACTGTATGTATTATTGGAAAGAGCTGTATACAGCAGAACATGGAAACCCTCTCAATTGCAATGCTATATATCCTATTTAGAGTCTGTAATAAAAAAACCTACTGCATGTAAAGTCTTCTAAAAAGTCTGTGTTTAGAACCACTTCAAAATATTTTATGATTTTCAGTATTATGCATAGGAATAGTTTCCTAAAGAGATGTTTTGAGAGGGCTGGAGGTATTTTTAAATTAACTTCCAGTGCAATGAACCTTGCAATAAAAATGAAAATGTCACCTAATGTGTCCCCTACTTTCCTCAGATCAAATCTTGAGATCCGTCTTCCCATAGATAGAGCTGGGTGGAAATAATGAGAGATGCTTTAGGTATGGGGAAAAAGGACTTCTGCAAAGCCAAATACAAAAAGCAGCTGAGCACAACGTTTGCTTAAATCTTGTTCTCAGGATCTAATTTAACAGACGTAACCCTCACTCAGCAGGTATATGGCCACTGGAAATGCCAACCTCAGTACCACAGCATCTCATGAACTCCGCATGACCACCACCACGCCTTTACTCGTTTTGCCTAGCTGATGGCATTTGCCATTTCAGTCTGAGATCCTGGTGTGTCCACAGGGAACTGTAACAACAAGGGTGCTGTAAGGAGATGTCTGCGCTGTGCTAAACCGGCGCAAAAACAAAATAAATGTCAACTGCTAGTGAAAAACAGGTTGAGTCACCTTTCTTCATAGCTGCCTATCCTTGTTATTTCAACCTACTGCCTTTTTGGAATAAACCTACTGTTAATTACAGAATAGCTGGGTTGTATTTTCTTTGGACAGCCCAATAAAAATACTATTAACTCTATTAATTTTGAGACCATTATTCTATTGCCACAATTTTCTCCATCTCAGGTGGATAGGACGTCCTCTTCCCTTCTTTTGCCTCACCCTCTCTCCCACACATTGCTTTCCCCCAAAATTATCTTGGAACCTCAGAAATGAGATAAACAGCATATCTCTAAAGAGCATGATTTGGTACGAGTGCACAGAGAAAGGACTGATCTCTTCTTTTAATGTGTGAGCAGTGCCTTTGTCATTACAGTAGCATAGCTGGCATGTTTTTGTGGGAAGGCAGCTCAGAGGCTGGAAACAAAGAGCTGCTATTGCCAACCATGTCCTGTTACCTCCTCCTTCTCCTTCTGATCAAAGTCTCCTTGGCTGTTCCGATTTAGGCAACTGCACTTCGCAACACACAAAGCTCCCCCTGTCAAAATCCTCGTTTCCTAAGCCTCTCTGCCTCTCCTGTCCTTCATGTGCAAATTTAATACACACCTCCAAACCAGTGCCCCCAACTCCAGCGTAGGCCACGGCTCTGTGCGCTCTTTGTGTCCCCAGCTCCCTCTCCATCCCCAGCTCCCTGCCGCGTCTCCTACCCCGCGC
>NW_010553409.1:462-689 GCF_000687285.1 Phaethon lepturus | reverse complement strand
CCCCCCCATGGTAGCAGAGAAATGGCTCTGCCAGGCCCCAGGCTGGCATTCCCCCCGCATTGTGGAGAGGGGCACAGTGTCACCACGAGGGACATGAGAGCACCCCTGTGCCGCAGCGGTGGTGGCGTCACAGCCCTGCCACCGGGGGTTGACCACCACCCCCATTGCTGCTGACCGCCCAGCCCCGTCTGAGCCCCTCTTGTCGGGGGGACCTGGATGGAAACGTC
>NW_010553409.1:0-205 GCF_000687285.1 Phaethon lepturus | reverse complement strand
ACCCAGCTTCACGCCCGGCAGGATGCTCCCGTCCTTGTTGATCTCGTCCAGGGCGAAGAGCATGGCCTCCAGGCGCTGGATGCCCCGGTGCTCGTTGATCTTGCCGCAGTCTTCGCTCCCAGCTCCTTTCTCATGGACGGGGAAGAGGCCCCCGATCACCAGGTCCCCATCTGTGCTGATCTCCTTCTTGCCAGCCGTGCCGTGC
>NW_010553408.1:0-13380 GCF_000687285.1 Phaethon lepturus | reverse complement strand
GCTCCGGCCTCCGCCCAGGCTCTTCGCGGGGGTTGAAGCTGCGGGGCAGCGTCTTGTAGCCCTTCGTGCGGCAGAAACGGGCCTGCTTTGGTGCGTGTGAACGCTCCGCCGCGCTTACTCCTCGGGTCGCGTGTCCGTCGGCAGGGACGGGCCTGGGGACGCTCTGCTGCCTGCCCCTGCCCGCAGCGGGCAGGTGAGACTTGACGTGCGGCTCCCCCGGTGCCCCTGCTGCGGGGCAGCCCCTTGCGTGGCCGATTTCCCCTCCCGCAGTCTGTGACCCTACAGTAACCTGGCACTAATTGCTCATTAAACCATCTGCAGGGCTTCCTAATAACGCGGAGAAATTAAGACGCGGGTGGAAGAACAGGTCGGATTTAAAAAGCTGCGATATCTTGGTTGTGTAGCTGAGCTACCAAGTGCGGCTAGATTAATACAGGTCCTCATGAGATCTGTGCCCTGCGGTAAATACAAATCCGCAGATAGTCAAAAAGAAACCAGCTGTGGACAGTTTGGGACATGCCTTTGGGGAGAGATCGGGGCCAACTGCACGTATTGTGCATTTAGCAAAAGTTGGAAGCAGATTTACCTTGCAGGTGGAAGAGCTGTGTGGCACTACATATTAAATTGTGTGATTTACACCGTGATTTTAGCAATCTAAGGAGACATTCTCATGTTTCTGTGGAATTTTGCTTTTTTATTTCTAGTTTTGAAAGCCATATAGTAAGAAATTAAGATTTCCAGAGCTGACTGAGTACTCTCTCTAATGCTAATCTGTATTACCATGGTATGTATCCTGGGCTAGAATATCATGTAAGATCATTCTCTTCAAAATCCTTCTCCACATCTTAGTCTACTCAGTTTACGTTGCATGTTACACGTGATTTTAGCTCCTTATATTTCCAACTTCATAAAAATACAAGCTCTTTTATGTCTAAATGATAATATAATGGCACATTCCTAGTGCACTAGCACAACCTTACTCTCAAGAGTGTCTAAAAAAAAAAAAAAAGGAAACGTGTAAAACACATGTGCTGGGATGCTTCTGTTACAATCTTAATCTTCTCCATGTTTTATCATGCATTTGCTGTGCTGTATCCAGTAAGGTTTCCGTAGGTAGTGTTAGTTTGCCATGTGAAGCAGTTATGTTTGCCTCCAGTGCTGATGACTGTTGAAATGTGAGCATGCCTCAAATAGTACACATCTTTACAGGCAAAAATAGCTTATGACCATGTATAAAAATCATTGTAGTGCAGTCCACACAGCACAAAGCTGTTCTGCTTTTGTAAGTAGAGGAGCAGAAGCTGAGGTGGGTCGTGCTGAGCAGCAAGGACAGGTAGACTAAGAGCTATTTGATACATTCAAGATAGCTGGAACCCAGACACTATCTTAATTTAAACTTCAGTGGTTGTGATTGTTCTTTGGTAACAACTTGGGCTTTCATAAATATTGGGAAAAAGAGTAGGGAAAAGTTTGTCTGGGGACAAACACATACCACATACAGTCACATGGTGGGGAGGAAACCGCAAGCCAAAACAACAAAACAGTTGTGAAGTAAAAGAAGCTATCAGAAAAATGTTTCTTCAAAACGCAGTAACCCAGTATGTTTCCATTCAAAAGATTATGTGGTCCTCTGGCTCTTTAGGAGAGAGTTACTAATATTACTAATGCAGATTAAGCAGTTTGGCTTTTTGCTGTTTTCATTTCATTTATGCACCTTCAGTCTCTTCACATCCAGTAGATGTTTGTTCATTTGATGTTTACATTTCACACTAGATCTCTGCATTGGCTTCTCCCCTTCTGCATACCTTCAAAACTGCTCCATTATGAACATGGCTTACTTGCTGAGCTCTGCCCCAGCCTCTCTTCCTCTACAGCAGGCACAGTCCAAATGACACTATCTGTGTCTTTTCCTTTCCTTGCTTATGCCTTAGACACCCTTTTGGTTGTGCTTAACCAGAATTCAGGGAGTGCCCTCTTTCTCCTATATACTCTGTGTGTGTGTGTGTATATATATATAAAAATATATTAAAAAAATACTGTTACATTTCCTGTAAACTGTTCTAGGGTAGGTACAATACATATATCTCCTTCTACTGTTGTTTACACACATAAACGCTTTACATAGATAACTGTCAGTGGAATTTACCTAATTTTAATATTATCTGTCCCTTGAGCTGATTTGTAAGTGAGGCAACAGATACAGGTCCTTTTGTGCATTGGTTACTGCTAGCCCAGAAGAGAGTTGTTATTCAGCATGCTCTTAAAAAAACAAAGCAACATGTGACTGTCCGTGTTAAATATACTGCAAGTAGCAAACACATGATCTAGTTGTTGCTACATATCCTCTATTGCTTAACAGTAAGTAACACCTAAAAATGCTGAACAAGACGCAGTTATTGGAGTCGTAAGCCTAAAATATTTTCAGTAAAGGAATAAATAAACTTTGGCAGAGAAAGTCCTTGAGGTTATTTTATTTGGCTACCACCTATGTTGAACAATAAAAATTAAACATACCCAGAAATAAAAGCTTTTCCGCTGCAGAAAGAGACACAATGTACTGACCAGCTTCTTTTCAGCTCTGTGAGACTTTCCAGCTCGCTAACAAAAGCGCCCCCGCACTTCGGCATTTCATCATGTTTATTAGCCGAGATGTCAATGCTACTGCTTCTGCACGTCACACTGTAATGTCACGCTGGGGAGGATCAACAGCCTCATATTTTACATGCCTTTTACGCAAAACCACTTGGTTTACTCTGGTTCTGTTTTCAATTATGCCAAGCAGGTTCCTGGGTAGAACTCCACTTCAGCAGTAATGGAAATGGCAGTGGAAACACTGCTGCTCTGACAAGCCAAGAACAAGTACCAGCCTCCATTTCCATTCACAATGGTGACATGGAGAAAATACTCCTTGATGCTCAACATGAATCTGGAAGAAGCAGTTCAAGAGAAAGTTCACATTGCGACAGGTAAACAAAATACATTGTTAGAAGCAAAGTAAAGGTCACTATTACACAAAGTTATGTGCAAGAGGCAAGGACAAATACAGCAATACGTACATACCTGTGTGCATACACATATGCATGTCATAGATGAATGCAGAGAGGAAGAGATAGGAAAATTTCATATTTAAAAGATTGGTGTTTAAATACTATGGTAATGCTTGGGTAGAAGCCTGTCCTGAAACCAGAAAGAATTTACAAGGGAGAGGACTCTAGAAGGCTTCTCACATCTCTTAGAGATGCCATCTTGGGGTTTTAGTGTATCCTGAAAAGAAGTCCAGAAGCAGCAACTGAACTTCTCATGGGTGTGCTGCTTGTATGCAGGCAGCAGCCTTGTTCTAGTAAATAAAATACTCTGGGGCCATGTGTGGCTGTCATTCTAAAGGATCAGTCCTTGTGCAAGCAGTGTCTGTGCTGCTCTTAAGAGCGTATAGTGCTACTAACACTGCTGCCTGGAACAGGAACGTCAGAGAAGGGTGATAAAAAGCAAATTGTGTTTTGTATATCAGTTAATAGTTCTCAGGTAATGGCTAAATAATTGTCCTATATCTTGTTTACAAAACAGCAGATTTCTAGGGAGTATAACACAACAAAACAACTTACATCTCATGCAAATTGTGAGTCAGTGTTATTAATTCATATTTGATTTTGATGGGTTGTGAACTCTGCAGCCTAAAGTTAATTAAAAAAAAAACAAAAACAACTACAGGACTCAAAATAGACAGTAGGATACAGAAATTCCTAGTGTTATCAGGCTTGTTTGAATTCAAATCCAACCCCACTTTTATTCATCGTTTGCTGCCCATAGTTATTTAGTAAGTAACATGGGCCAAATCATACAACCTCACAGGCATATCTCTGTACTGCTGAAAAACAGCTCTGTGCAGCAGGCTTCTTGGCAGATTGTTAGACAATCAAAGATTAATTGAATATGATGGCTGGATTCTATCACCCATTGACAGATTAATCTCTTAAGTTATGGCTGGGGCCCTGTAGCTCTTCGGGAGAACTGTGCATACAGGCTTCATTGACTAGCTTTTAGTCCATCTCATAAACAATGTCATAAAAAAATTAATGAATTCTTTCTTTCCTGCGCTTCTCTCTTTATCAAGCCCTCCTCGTTCCCAGACACCTCAGGACAGTCACAGAGCGTTGGAAATAGAGAGTCACAGCAGTGGAGAAAAGAATAGCTTTCAGGTAAAAATCTCATCTTGCTTTTGGAGAAAGAATTTCTTAACGCTTACTGTTTGAAAACCAGCATTAGGAAATAAGAGGTGAAGCTGCTAATGTAGACACTTAAATAACTTAGTAGCTTAGAAATACACAAAGCCTGATAATCTATCTATCCGACTTGCATGTTTTTTTTGTGGTTTTGTTTGTTGTTTTTTTTTTTTTAAATCTGTAACCTGAGGTTTTTCAGAGGGATTTGGGTGTCCTAATCTATTGTCTTTTAAAATGGCTGGGTTCTCAAACACCTCTTTCCAGCCACAAGTTGAAAAGACCAACCTTCAGATCCTGCAAGTACCTTTTAGGAAAAAAGGTAATCCAGAAAGTAACTGCTAGCCTGGAATTCAAGAGAGCTGGAGTCAGCACCTTGCTAAGCCTCCAACTTCTGGTCATCCTGATGCGTGTTCTCTGTCATGGTTTCTTTTGTCCTGTGAAGTGGGCATTATTGTTCCCTACTCAATAGGTCAATTGTGGTGTAAGTCTTAACAGATTGGGAGACAATCAGATTTTATATTAAGATGTATAGGAAATGCATCAATAGTGTGGGTATATACATGGTGATAACCTAAGTACACGTATAGAGGTGAACATTGATGTTCTGTGGACAGCTTACCATGCAGAAATTTCCTCTTCCCACTTTGACTGTCAACTTGGTACATTTCATGCGTCCCCCACAATGAATTTTTATTTAAATGCACTACCCTGGTGCAGTTTGAATTTTAAAAAGGAGATTTGACAGCAGCAAGAATTTCTAGAGTCACTTAAACATGACAGCCAATGACATACATTTTCAAAGCACTGCCATAGCTTTATGATTCCATTTTGTTTTAACAACTACTATTTGGCATTTCTACATGCTGCTTTGTAAAGCTCACTGTTATTTCTAATTTCATTTTATACGTTTGTTTACATACTTGCAAAGAAAATTAGTAAATACATTTAAAAAAAGAGTGGAGAAAAAGGATACTGTATACTAACTTTTTATCGATATATAGCTTATTGCATGATGACAGGCTAAAATCTTAAGTCTTCACTGTAATTAGATACTAGCTTTAATATGAAAAAAAAGTTTATAAAACATTCTGAGGAGTGAAGTATTAGAAGTATTCAAGTAAATTTCTCTGTTCTTCCAAAGACTTGCTGTATTATCTTTGGTAAATCACTCTCCTTGCACTGTTTACTTAGAAAGAGATACTATTTTCTCATTAATTTGAAGTATATTCCATGCCTGTGACCAATTCTTACAGGGTTAGCAGTTAGCAATTAGAAATCAAGATTGTATTTCACTTGGAGCCTCTGCATGAAAAGAAATAGCAATGTATGATAAGCTGGCAAAAGTTACCAGCCCTAACAGTCACTCACGCTCCAATGCAATGTCACTTCTTTAATTCTAGTAAGAACTCGCGACTCTTGCATTTTACTTTTAAAAAAATATTATTTCTTCCATCACTCCCCTTTTTCAATTACTATTGTTTATCATCTGTAGCTGAGTGTGTGCTGGGTATTGTCATCTCGGGGTCTCTGTGCTTTACTTGGCTGTCTGTATTTGTTTGTGGATTATCTTTTTCTACCCAGTGTTATGAACTTTTTAAAACAAAGTCTGTGTGTTCACTGTTTGTACAGTATTTAACCTTGTGGGGTTTCAACTTCATACAGTTTCTAAACTATACAGCTGTATCAATAATACCTAGACTTAATCAGTTCTGAAAATTACATGAAATGTGCTTGGTCCTGTTGTGTCTTCCTTCATCTGAAACTGTCCCCATCCTACAGGAATCTAGCTGAATGAATTACCACCTTTAGGTTAACTAAATACATTGCTGGAAAATAATTATTTTTATTTTTTATATTTCCAGAAAACCTCTCATATGTTTAAAGATCATTATTTAGACTTCGAGAACAAATAATCAAAACTTGGAAAACCATCTGAATTAAAATTGCCTGGACAATTTTATTTCCATTCTTAAGTGTGTATATATAGCTATTTTAATTCTATGATTGGATACTATTTTTATCACAAGAACTTGGCTCCATTTAATGCACATGTATTAAGTAAGAAACTATATTCTTATTCAGCATTTATGCTGTAATTCGCTTGAAAACAAAGCCACTGCTTGTTTGTTGGGTTTTTTTCTGCACAGATGTGTGCAGATGGACCTGGGCTCACTTTACCTGTGTTCCCAATGCTGGCCCGAAAGGCAGGCAGCTTTATGAGACTAGAATTAGTTTCACTTGGCTTGTATTGGCTTGATCGAAGATCTTCAGATGAATATGACATCACCCAGTTTTACATGCAGACAAAAAGTTTCTTCTGCCAAATGTCAGTCAGATGTGTGAGCTGGGGATATTTTCAGGTCCTGTATGTAAGGATTAAATGCAGGGCTCTGGTGTTTTATTTCCAGGGTGGTCTTTACTTAAGCAAATGCAGGATATAGGTATGGGCTATGGCCTGTTCCGTTCACATCCTGCTCTGAAGACAGATCTCCCTCCTCCCCCCATCTTTATCTAGGATCTAACAGTAGAAGTGATATGGAGAGTTTGCAGTGGGAAGAGATGGGAGAAGTGAGCTTCAGAGATAGTCTAGCATATGGTTTTAGGTGCAGAACGGGAGCTTTGTGCTGCAGTACTAACATCCTACCTATCATTGTCCTGAGTACTGTGTGATAATGGCTGTCTGTTTTAGTCTGAAGAAGATTTTCTGGAAAGGAGAAAAGAAGTAGAAAGGCTCCTGAAGAAGAATGCAGACTGGATATGGGATTGGTCCAGCAGGCCGGAGAACATCCCACCAAAGTGAGTGCTGTCAGTGTTTCTGGATGAACTCAGATGCAGCTTTTACTTCCGCAAGTCTAAATATGTAGTTGTTAATGCCGTGACTGTGTTTTCTTCCTCAAAACTAGGGAATTCCTTTTTAAACATCCCAGGCGCACAGCTACTCTCAGCATGAGAAACACCAGTGTAATGAAGAAAGGGGGCATATTCTCAGCGGAATTTCTGAAGGTTTTTCTTCCATCTCTGCTTCTTTCTCATTTGCTTGCCATTGGACTAGGGTAAGTTTAAATTTAAAACAAAACAAACAAACGAAAAGGGAGATTTTTTTTAACCTGTTTTCTCTGTGGCCTAGTTCTGACTCGCAACGCCCTCTTTGTCTAAAAAGAAGAGTAATACACTTTTATCCATAGAAGGGGGACAGATAGTGATTTGGGAAGTGCTTGCTACTTGTCTGCTTGTGGTATTGCTGGATGTATTGAGTTTTCCTTTTCTGCTTTTCTCACTAGTTGAGAATTTTTCAAAATAACTAAGGGGCAGTGAAATTAGGAGTTACATATATATATGAACCATAGTTATACAATAGTTGGTTCCGTTGCAGATACAATGTTTAATCTCACAAGTAATTGCAAAGGAAAAATATACTATTTAATATTTTTTAATATTCCACTTACACCTGGAAGGGACGGGGGACACCAAACAAAAGAGGAATTGGTTTTCTTTAGATGATTTAGTGGTTAGATGATCTGTCTTTAAATTAAAATCGGCTACAGGACACAGACTAACGGGAAGAGATTAAATGCTTTTTGGTCAGGACCAGAGTTTGCCTGCACTGAGGCATGGCAGATTCCTCGATACCGGCAAAGGCGGCTGGGAATCCAGGCACGTCTGGCCGCTCTCCTGTCAGAGTGCGCTGCGCCACACGGGAGGGCTTAGGGGAGAAGTCAGACGGGCTCTGGGCTGACACCTGTCTTCCAAGGAGCCTTCCCTTCGCTCTGGTCCTGCTCTCTCTCTGCTCACTCCCTTGCCGAAATCCTGAACCTTATCAAGTCCATGAAAGTTGGGGGTGAGGAGATGCAAGAGATTGAGGGGAAGAGGAGGACTCTGTGCAGCTGCAGTAACTGGAAGGAGGGACAGCCCACATCTTCTGTGGTCCCTGTGGTATGCATCATTTTGGATGGATGAAGGCACAGGTTATCTTCCTGCACAAAATCAAGATCTCAGCCACATAATGCTGTAAAAGTAACATGAAACTCGTTTAACTCCTTCCAAAATTAAAATGAGTAACTGCACAAAATAGAATAAAAGCACAATGGAATCTTCCTTTCAAAATAAACACAAGTTTGGTGATGTAAGTACTTCCTTTCTTCCTGGTCACTTCCACTACTGCTGCAAATGTGCATCATTCCAGTTCTGTAATGAGTGAGTAACAAAGTCACATCTTCAGAAAGTGTTCAATGTATTATCAGTAAAATACTTACACTTTAATAATTTCTTTAAGCTACAAGAAATATGTGAATAGGAGACACAATGTAGGGCAGCGGTGAAAGCATACCAAGCTGGGAAATAATGACCAGAGAAGTAAGGAGTACATGATGATGACAGTAAAATGAAAGTTTTAGAAATTTCAGAGGTATTTAGCAAATGGAAAAACTTAAGATAACAAAAGGAAAATGGTAATAAAACATCTGACTTTTGAGACCTCCTGAAGCAATGCATTCTTGTTAACCTCATACTCTCATTGCTGAAACTGAACAGCTTACACTGAATTAATTACTCCGTCTTCTAACTGAGGGCGGGTTGCTAGACGGGGCACGCACAGAGGCACTAGCAACTGAAAATGGAGTTTCGTAGTAGTCACTTGCCTGCTTAGTTGTAGCTGGCACTGCTGCTCCTGCTGGAAATGACATACCTAGTAACCTGATGAGAAAAAAGCATTCCCTATGTGCTGTACATTCTTTTTTGAAAGGAAATGCAACACTCACTGACCATATGTTCTTCTTGATCCTCAGGATCTACATTGGAAGACGCCTTACAACCACAGCTTCAAGCAGTACTTTTTAAGGGCACCTGAAATCTAGTTTCAAAGCAAAGAGAGTACTCATCCGGGAGCACAGGAGGTGAACGGCCGAAACCTCTGAGCCAGCGACGACTACCTGACCGGCGTGTACTTGTTCTGTAAACATCGTGTTCCTGGCTTAGTGAGAATGGGAAAGGAGACCCTAAAGCAGATGCATCATATATAGTCTTCTGGATCAATTGATAGAGCATGTTTCAGGTGCATTAACATCTGCTGTATTGCTTTGTAGTGAAGTATCTTTGAAAATTAAAAGAACTTAATGTTTGAAAGCAATCCTAGCTTTAATATAGCAGTTGTGATTCGGCTAGGTATTCATCTAAACTGCTGTTTCTTTATACTTCATAGATGTGAATATTCATCACTGCTACTGTAATCATGACGGTCAGGGATTAGCCCAAAACAATGTGTGGCCTTATGTATCCTATATGGGAGTTCAGAGAAGCTTTTACCTCACTTGAGGCAGCTTCTTCCTTAGATTTGCTTAGTGCTCTTCCACTCTCCTGTGAGATGTGAAGTGTTGAGAGTGAGTCAGCTGGAAGAAATTAGCATATGAGTGAAACTTCCATCGGTTTTTACGTGTTCAGAGTGTGATGCACAACAGCCTGAATTAAAATTTGGACTTCAGTGCCTAATAAATAGCTTCTTTTGCAAAGGCATTTATTTAACTCCCCAATTATTAGAAGTTTCTTCTGTTGTATCTATCTACTTGCAGACTATTGCTTCTCAGTCTTTTTATCTGTAAAATAATAAATTTGCATCTTACTTGCCTTATCCTTGTATAGATCTAAAAAAGGCTTGCTTCCTTATTTGTTTTTACTAATGGAATGCCTTTTCATTCAGTGATTTTATCTTATTTAATGAGGGGAAAAAAAAGAATGTTTGCCAAAATATCATGTTTTATATATTTAAATAAAAAGGTTCTTAATGGATTCAGTTTTCTCATTCCTTTGTGAAAGTGGCTGACAAGGCTCTTTGTCTTTAAACAAGTTTCACACTGTTTACTTGCATAACTGACAAATAAGTAAGAAGTTTCTACAGAAAACAACTTCGTTGCTTATTCTTAAACTTGAATATGGCTGTCAGTAGAAGTCACCCAGTAAACAGAAAGTCACTGAACTTGCAAAAGCATATTCTACCTTGTACCGCCATCATCATTTAAAAATAAATTTGCCATCTACTCTGTTTTTGTCCTTATTTAGCAGTACTGGCTTTTTCTTCTGTGCTTGATGTGGGAAAACGGTGGTTGGTGGGCACCTTGTCATGGTGTGCGGGGTCCCTGTGCTGCCGTCACGTGACATCACTGCGGCTGTGGGATGAGATGTGCCGTACAGGCGAGTACTGGCCTGATCCTGCGGGCCCCGAGAGAGACACGTGTGCTTCATTTTCCACGGCAGCAAGCCTGCCGAGGCTGCTGGAAATTCTCACTCGTATGCAGGAGTATTACAGGAGGAGCAGGAGCTGTGGTTTGGGGGTTTTTTGTTTGTTTTTACTATATGTGCAATAAAGAATGGATTTATAGGATTTATTTTAATTTCTGAATAATGTTTCCCATATGTGACTTGGACACAGTTTTTAATCTGACTACAGGCAGAGCTGAACGTTGGTGTTCCACCAAAACAATATCTAAAGCAGTGGTATCAGAATGACTGTTAGATCAACTGCTTCCTCCCCCTTTGAAAAAGCAAGACTTTTTTTTTTTATTCCAGTGCATCAAAATTTAATTAAAAGATTCCTTATGAGTACTGCTAAAATCCTAACAATTTACCCAGTGCTCCTTGGGTTGCAGCAGGTAGAGTGCGAGCTCCAGCACGTGCTCACATTCACGCTTTATTTAACCAGGGTTCTTAGCATTTTCCTTTTTGTTAGGTATTTCTTGTTTTCGCTGGAAGTGAAGCTGCACTGTCTGCATTGGCAGTTCCCTGGGGTCATATTCTATTAGGGCTGGTATCGTAACGGGAGAGATTCACAGGTTTTGAAGGCACCTTAGAATGATGCTGAAGTGGTACTCGCTTGAGTCCTCCTGTCACGTACTGCAAAATGCAATTGGGTGAAGGTATCTGTTGTGAATAAAGGTTCATGGTTCTTTTCTTTCTTTTTTTAAACACAGACCCAAGGGAGTCCTGTAGGGACAGGAACAGATTTGCCACCCTGAAAGACCTGCACAGTCGTTCGTTAACTTCCCTGCAGGAGCTGAAAATCCCCAATCCGAGGCTGGAGCCTGAACGCTAGAAGCAAAGGTGGGATCAGAAACGGGCACAGGGTTTCGACACGTTGGCAAACTGAAACAACCTAATGCCGGCTGCATGCGTGAGCTTTCTCGTTACGCTTTCATGTCTGGTGTAACTCCTACCGCAGATTAGAGCAGTAAAATGAAAAAAATCTTCTGGATATTGAGACTATGTTATTTGCATATTTATCATTACCAGCACCCTGACAAGCGGTGTGTCTGTGATCTGTCACAACTGCTGAGAAGACATTTCTAATTTACCTTGCTACTTTGATTTGAAATGAGAAGTGGTTTTATGCTACAGTGTCATTTTTATTGTTACTGTTATTCCATCAGCTCCACCATCCCTTGGGATCATGCCTGCGGGTAACACGTGGGGCGTCTCAGCCAGGTCGGTCTCGGGCGGTGCGGTACCCTGCCCAGCGGGTCGTCACAGCCCAGACAAGCCCTCGCTCCCCGCTGAACGTCCACTAAAGGTGTGCTCAAACGGGAGCGAGCGAAAGCAAACGGCTGGAGACGGGAACGGGGAGAAGGCAGGCAGCAGACAAGTCATCTCAGTCTCTTGCTCCACAAACATCTGCAGGCAGTCAACTGTTTTTTTCAGATTAGGCACAATGAGTGAGGAGTTTAGAGGTAGTTACACATTTCATTCTTGCTCAATTTACATTGAGTTTAATTAGAATTGCAATCCTAATTATCTCTGAGGATCAGATCCTCAATGTCCTTGATCCTGCAGTGGAGGAGTATAGTTTCAGCAGAGCTTGTTGGGTGCACATGTCCAGTGTGTGCTATTATGAAGCAGAAGTATTTTGTCCATTTTTCAGTTAATACAGAAAACTGAAGGGAAGAGATACGGATACTTGCTTTGTAGATAGTCTGGACCATGATTTGCTAGTTCATCAAGGACGCGGCAGCAAGGTGCAACCAGGGATGCTAATGCTCTACTGGGGCACTGGAGTGCTGACGTACACAAGTATCATGGAGCCAGTATCACGCCATTTACTCATGTTTTTAGTATCATCATTCAGAAAACCTCACTATCTGCCATATTTCTATGACATGCCCGAGGTGGCAATGACCCGTTTCAGAAAAAACACGTTTGAAACGCCTAAAAGAAAATCATCAGATAGGAAACTCCCATGTCGGAGGTTGTGTTTAGAGCAGCAATTTCTAGGGCTGCCCTGATCCAAGCTGAACTGCTGTGTATGTAATAATTATTTTTAACATGACTGAAAGAAGCAAAGTTAACTAAAAAAAACCCCCAAAACTAATCACCAGGGTTCCGTTAAACAAGCAAAATATTTGAAATCACTATCCAATTATTGGTCAAGGCATTCTCACAGAGCTACATCAGGTTTCTACGGTCAAATGTTGGCCTTCTGCCTTTGCAACACCGAGTTCTGTAATAGGTGCCCCGTACAAACTTCACAGTTACCAATTTTTTAAAATGGCTTTAAAGCGCACAGGCTTCTCCAAAGCCATGGAACCAGTGGGCAAGTAGTCGAAAAGAAATGCAAGAAGAAAGAAGAATCACGCAGGAAACACGCTCAGTGGAGTTGTGGTATTACAAACTCAGCAAATACTAAAAGGAAGTCATGAGAGAATTGCGATGGGCCCTGGCATTTTCGAAAGCTGTCACCAAAGGCGCCGGGCGCACGCGGCAGAAGCCTGCTCCTGCTGCAGAGCAGCTATCGTCCGCTGCCGTCTTAAAGCGTTTTCTCTACTCGGGTTTAAAGCTCTGCAGCTCAGCGTGCTTTGCTTTACGAGGGGAAAGTAATCCTCAGCAGCAACGAGCAGAGCCAGAGGCCAAGCTGGCGGCTCTGGGGCACGCGGGACGCCTTGCAGGTGCTATTTATAGCCGCGGAGGACACTGTGAGGGCGGCCAGCGTCTGCGGGAGCTCCGCACGCAGGGGCCACCGTGGGAGTCGGCGAAGGTAAAGAGAGACGCTGAGCTGTAGGACTGAAGGATGCTACAGCTGAGGGGATTTGCTGCAAAACCAGTTTCTGTTCTCTCTGCAGACTCCTCGCACCCCACGGCCGGGGGGGGTCTGGGGGGTGGGGAGGAGGAGGAGGAGGAGGTT
>NW_010553407.1:0-5953 GCF_000687285.1 Phaethon lepturus | reverse complement strand
GCCCTGGCCCTGGGACGACGTGGCTGACAGCCCCACCGCGGATGAAGCGTGCGGGTCCCCGTCCTGGGCTCCGGCGCCCAGGGAGGCCTTGCACCGCTACGAGCACGCCGTGCTCCTCTCCACCCGTGCTCCCTTACGGGGACGGAGCCTCTGGGTTCTGCCGGAAGCGTACCTGCGTCTTTTCCCCCGTTGCGTGGAGCTAGCTCAGTTGCTGCCCCTTTTTCCCTGGGGTACATCTCACACTGCTGTCCTTCGTTATGGTATCCATTATGTGGAGTTAATGACTTTGTGTAGAAGCACCCGCACAGTCTGTTCGGGCAGAGACCGCAGCAATACACATCTTTCTGCAACTCCACTGTGCTGGATTCTCTGTCTTTGAGGCTGTCGGAGACGTTATGTGAAGTTCTGTTCTCAGTGACCCGGTCTTGTTGAAACGCCGGTCGAGACCTGCTTTTCGCAGCTAGAAATTGCTGTTGTGCAGATGAACTGGCCGGGTGATGAGGGGCAGATCCTTAGGTAGGCTGGCTCAGGGAGAGTCAGGTAAAACAAGGTTGAAGCTTTCTGCATGTTTTCCGAGTTAAAAATGTTGCTGAAAGTTTTCAGAAAGTTTCAGCTGGTGTACCAGGTCTGTAGTGGTAGCGATAAATCACGCTGTGGGATCCTGACAAGCAACACTGGGCTATTTCGAAGGTGATACAAACCTGCCTGCGTAACCATCCTTAGCATTACCCAGCTTTAATGAAGATATCCTATAATCTTGAGGATCCAATTTACTAACTGTCAGTGTTAATGTAATCTCTATAGAAGTAAAACTCCGGGTTTGACATTAGCATGGACATAGACAGAATCCATTTCAGGTGAGCGTAAAAATTCAGTCTGTGAGGTACCTGTGACTGTCACAGGTGAAAATATTTGCTAATGAAGTGTGTATTGGTGTTAGACAGGTAGAGAACTCCCTTAGTCTCTTAATTTACTTTGAATAATTCATTAGCTAGCACTCTTCACCCATGACAGTCATAGGTAAATCCCAGGCTGGAGCTGCTAATTAAAGTTGCAAGATGAAGGGAAGCTACTAACGAGATGCTAGACAAGTCCTCGAACGATACAGAGGTAATTTTAAGTGCATAAAGTTTTATTGTTGGTTTTCACACGAGGGTAAGGAAATGCCGAAGAATGTACGGTTGTTACAACTAGTAATTAGAAACGTGTGTGAATGTAAGTGTGAGGTTTCCATGCTTCCCCAGGACCAGCAGGTTCCTGCGGTGCATAGATGGGTCCTTAGGGATCATTCAACATATTGATATGAAAAATTGTTGAGTATTTCACATTTAGCTTTTGGAAAAAAAGGCAAACAACGTATCTATGTGGATTTTATCAGACGCATTCATGGATAAATAGATAGCTAAAATATGACCTATGTCTGCTCTAACAAAAACGTGTTACCCATGTGATGATCTGTACATGCGCTGTTGTCAAGTGGAATTAAATAATGAGCTTATGGAGTGAAAAGGTATAGGTACAGTTTTGGAAAGTAGAAATTAATATTTCTTGTTGTGAAATTTAGAAATTTCCAAATTAATGTTTTGTTGAAGAGTGGGGAAGATTGCATCTCTGTTGTTCCTGTAGCCTGGCTGATTCAGTACACAGAAATGTTTGATGTTGCAATACATTTAAACATGGTTTACGTTAGTTAGGAATGAGATACCTAGAAATCTGTATGGGGATATGGAGAAGGATAAAAACACGCTTTTAATGATTATTTTCAATATACAAAATACAGCATGCTATTCAGACAAAATCAAATGCGTTAAAGCAGTTTATCTTACTAAAGAAAATATCTCCTTGGAAAATCCGTATTGCAGAGCTTCACTGGACACGGGAGAAGCGAGTGTGTGGAGGGCCTTGTCTAAAGGGAAAACAGATCTACTCAGTTACGTGTGTTTGCCGCTCCCGCTCGCTGCGCGGCCACAGCAGCAGCTCTGGCACTGCAAGCGGGAATCTGCAGGGATCCCCTGCAGCCAAGCTGGCTTCGGCCGTGCAGAACCAGGCACGGGGTGGCACTTGGGTTATAAGCTCAGGAGACCGCGTCTCTGACAGCAACACCCACTGCTGGGGAGCCCAGTCCCTCCGGTTGCTCCTCGCCCCACGCCGCTTGCGCAGCCCAGTTGTGGTTTGAACTGGGAGCCTCTCCAGCACTGGAGAAAGTGGCACCTTCCCTGCTGGGTTCTCTCTGAACTGGTTATTTCCCAAATTCACTGTGCGGCCATCCGAGATGTGATGGCTGGCTGGCAATAGAGCCAGGGCGGAGACAAAGCCTCGGAGCTCGTGCGAGGGCAGGACCGCGGTCGGGTGCTGCTGTGGCTCAGGACTGCGTTTCAAAACACCACGTGCATTTATAAGGGAAGGGTCAAAAAGTAGCGTGTTAGAAGAGCAGAACATGAGGTGGTTGACATGAAAAGTGCAGTGGCAGAGGTGAGGATGTTAAGATTGCCAAAAAATGCATCTTGTCTTGGCGAAATACTTGGTAAAGCAAACAGAACTTTAAAGCACTTCAGTTTACCAGCCACAGCAAAACCCATGTTTGGGAGGGGAAAAAGAAACATAAACTACCATATAACTACACTTAGATCATGGGCATTAAAAAGTAAATCTCTTCATGAATCCTCTGTGATTTAGTGCAGTCTTGGTTTGCTGGAGGGGTTCTGGCTGTTTCTGTTGGCAGCTCCTGACTGAACATCCCTGTGCCATGCACTGTCCCAAACTCAGGAGCAAATATCTTACTGACGTGTTTTGTCATCATCCAGAACAGATGGACAACTGCCAGGCTCCTCCAGTTGCTAATAAAACTTGGAGTCTGGAGAAGTTGAGCAGATAATTTATTTTCATCGTTTTTCTGTGCGATACCAGCAAATATGGAACGCATGATTTTAAAATCAGCACGTTGATGCTACATAAGATTTCAGTTTGAGGCTCTCTGGTAATTGCTGTCCTGATAAGTTTTCAAGGTGGTCCAGTAAGGGTCCCTGCTCCTGAGCAGCACCCCAGTGCTCTGGGTGCAGGTGTTTGCTGACGGTCTAATGCAGCAGTGTTCTTTCCAGTTGAACACAAATTTCTGAGTTCTTTCATGCGGCAGGTGATTTTGCACTGACCGTAAGTGCTTTCGACCAAAGCCAAGTTGATTCATTTCCCGCCTGTATTCAAGCAGGCTCTATTTTTATGCTCAAATAACGAATGGCATGACTACAGAGAATTTGCATGCTCTCCCAAGAGTGTTTCCAACTGCAGGTGATGGAGATGAAACACTATCTATCCAATAAATAAGATAGTAACAATTTCCCTACATCAGAAGAATCAACAACCCATCTAAAAAGGTGAAGAAACTATAGCATCTGCTAAAAAGAAGACAAAAAGTAAATCAAGGGTTTGATTTATATGGAATATTACTCAGGCATTTCAGAGTGTGTGTGAGGGAGTTAAAAACAAGTTTGTTTTCTGCTGCAGTTTTTGCTATGCAGAAGGAGAGAACACCAGTAAATTAAAGGGGAAATAGGGGAAATGAGTAACAGTTGCTTCCTGAACGGTGTCAGCGGTGCGTGATACGTTCGTGATCTGGATCTCTGCTGAGTGCCAGGCATCCATTCAGCTCTTAGGTTTGACCTAGAAAACTTTAAAAAGAAGCTCTCACTAGTCACAAATATGGTGCACCATCTCATAATTTTAAGTCTGATAAAGATTAAAGAGTTAAAAGCAATGAATTAAATTTATTACTTTGGGTCTTGTTTTGTTGGTTGTACCGGTAGCTGCGGCAGACTGTTGATCAGCAGCAGGGACATATCCCATTACTCATTTTTAAAGAGATCTCAGGGTTCAGTGAGACCACAGAACAGCTTCTTCCGTCATGGAGGCAAATCTGCTTTTCATATGTCCTCCTGGTGTTCTCCCACTTCCTCTCTAGAAAATACCGATTTTAAGGCCTTTCCTGTTTTCCATATTCAAATCATTGTTACACAGAGTATTCTGATACTTGTTCAATGTTCTGATACAAGTTCAGTGGTGTGGTTTTATGCCTGTAAAGAAATGTAGAAAATTATAAAGTCCAGTTTTAATTACGAAATGGTCCCAAAAGCAAAGGGAGCCAGATACCTCATGGTCTGTGTAAACGCTTACCTGTGCAAAGCCCTGTCATTGGTCTGAGCGCAGAGCGAAGAACTGAAAACTGTTCCTTTTGCACCAGTTTCCATGCCTAAGGCCTGAAGTGGCGAAGAAGCAAACTTCCCCGCAGACTCCCTTTGGCTTGATGACTAAATTCCTTTTCAACAGAAAGACGTGTTGTGGAAACGTTTAAATCATAGAATTGATAGCAATTTGCTCTGGGTTTTTATAGCTTTCTTGGATTGCCTGAAAGATGGTGAAATGTTTTCTTTCACTTCAGTCTTACTTTGACTTTGAAGAGGATGAAACATGGCTGTACGCTTCAGTGGTGGCACTGTTTAAGAAGAATCTTTGTATGTAAAGTACTTAATATACAGGGAAGGGAGGAATAGTAAAAGGTTTATAAGCATTTGATGGTTTGATGCTGCATGCTCTCCTAAGTCGGGATCAGAGCTGCTGGGAAGCAGCCTCCAGGAGAATTTCTCATCTAGCCACCGCTCTCAGCAAAGCCACTTGGCATCCCCTTCTCAAGGAGGGTACGAGCCAGCAGCAGAGCCAGCCCGGGTGCAGGGTCCTGCCCGCGGCTGCCTTCCCAGTTGTGAGTAGCGAAGCGCCCGTTCCCAGTCTTGGGAGATAAAGGCTTTGGGTTCAAGCGTGTATGATACATTTAGCACGTCTTACTCTAAAAGCTCAAAACACTGTTGAGCAGAGCGGTGAATGATTCCTCGTAGCATCCCCTTGATGCTGGTGGAAGAACTGTTAGTTTTCTCTTATTAATGAAGAGATTGACAAAGTCTCAGTGGATGAGGGGTGTTACTGTATTTCAAGCCTTGTTTTAATTCCTCTAGGTCACTTATTTTCCAAAAGTAATATTTAGAAGATGTACAAACTCATCGCCTTTTCACCCTACATCGTTTCCATTGAAACTCACTGCCTTTCCATTGAAACATCATTTCCACTGAAACCATGTCTCATCTGCTGCACCCTTTTTTAATGTCTAGTTCCACTTAAGTTGCAGGAATTATGTTGTTAAACAGTGAAGTAATTCAAGGGAGCGAGCAGTGCAGTGGTGCTTTATGGTACGGACTAGCTCTGAATGTGCCCATCGCTTTTAAAAGTCAGCTTGTAACTTACCGGTTTAAATCGTGCTGTCCCCGAGCAGACGGGGCTCGGGGTAGCAAATGTGGGAAGGAGCTTGTGCAATAGCTTATTTCCTGTAAAAATGAGAAAACATTAACATTGCACCTTTGTAATAAAGTACATTGAATTGTAAATGAAAAGCACATAGTTGTGATTTAACATGCAAGCGGCTCCTGTAAATCAATACTAGCTATATAAAAAGAGTTCAAAATGATAATACAAATTAATCCTAGAGAGAAGTATTCACAGTAGTCATGATACACTGATTTCTGCCAGTCACAGCTTGATTGCATTTACAGTTACATTTGTGGTGCTCTCGATAAATCCATGATTAGAAGACAGCGCTCACATTTGAACCAAATGCATCTTTGAAAAACCCCTTACGACCAGGAAACACAAAGGGAACGCCGCGCCTTGCCTCTCCGCTCGGTGCCAGTTCTAGGCCGGGTTTCGCCCTGGCCTTGGCCCAGCGGTGGCTTTGTGCTCCAGCAGCGCACTCCAGCAAATCGATTCCAGGCCGGGCGGGCTGGGCCTCCGGCTTGATCCCCCCGAGGCTTTTAGCCTCCCGTGACCTCAGCAATCATAAGCGTCCGCTGCAGTTTCCCAGCAGTATATAAAAAAATAGTCAAGTGGGTAGCTGGAGCTGTCGGTGAGCAGGCCC
>NW_010553406.1:0-8916 GCF_000687285.1 Phaethon lepturus | reverse complement strand
CGAAGCAACCAGCCATGTCGGCTAACAAAACCGCGCGCCGGGAAGCGTCCCTCTCCTCACCGGGGTTTGGGGTTGAGTTGGTTTTTTTTTTCCCCGTGTTGTCCTTCCTGCTGGGGCATTTGCAGCTCTGAAAAAAAGGAGGTCAAACATCCTCAAATGGTGTATTTAGTGCTTCCCCTCGGGTTTCTGCGGCTTTCCTTCCACTCTCCTATATGGGCTTGGGAGCGCAGCAGTATTTATGGGGTAGCGAGCTGACCCCTCGGCTGCGGTGGGCGAGAGTGCCTGACGTTAAGTGCTGCTAATGCGTTTTGCATTTGTGCTCGGGGGCAGGAAATCTCAACTTCCAGTGCCAAGGGGTTAATTATAATTTATATAGCAAGATCTCGGGCTGCGGGTTGGTGGTTTTTTTTTTTCTTCAGCTAATTAAGAGGTACAATTACCTTCGAGAATCAAAGGAATATTTTGGTACCCGGCTCTTAGAAACAGATTACAGGCACTTAAAACACAAGGACATCTTTGCTCTTCTGCCTGTGCTTGGTTTTTGATTTAGATCATTAACAAGAGACTGTCATATTCCTGATCCGCCATCACCACGTGCCAGAGACCGCCTATGGAAGCCATTGCAACAGGGTAACTCCAGCGTTGCTGCTTTCCCAGTGATGGCCTACGCTTCCAACGACATGTTTTACTGATACATCACCTGCCGCTCAGGGCTCTGGCAAACCTTTCTGCTGATTAATTAACAAAGCTTCATGATAACCTTGAGGTGAGTAATACCCAAACAAACACACCAGTCTGTGCTCAGACTGCAAGCCCAGGACTACTTAGTCCCAAGACAAATAGCAGGTTGATAAATTATTGCTGCATTGATACAAACCATTACTAAATCGTCCCAGACAGCACAGCAGCCTCTCCTGCCCAGCGGTCCAGTGCAAACAGGGGCGAGCACTCACCACGCAGTCCTTGGGCACGGGAGCCGAGGGATAACTAGCAGCACCGGTACCCAGGGTAGACACGAGCGCCCAGCGTGGCTGGGCGGCCAGCGAGCCTGGCGGGCAGCACCCATGGGACCCACCTCCAGCAGCCCCGGCCATGGGGACGCACAGGGCAAACAGTGCTGGGCTCTGCTGGGCAGCGTTGGGCAGGCTCAGCCCTGCCCAGGGCGGGGGATCGCTGGGAGCGAGTCCATCGCCTCCCACAAGCTCCCTCCATCAGCTCCTTGCCTTCATGTTTGTGCAGAGGTTTAACAGTTACAGGTCTCTCTTTCTCACCACCCCCAGCGGTGTTTGCTGAGCCATTTGCAAAGGGTTAACGTAATTGAATATTCAGATGTAGGGAGAGGGGGGTTTGGGCTAAAGACAGCAAGAAAAAGTTCTGAGGAGCCCTTAAAGTCCTGCTCCAGGGAGTCCCTAGAATTACGCACGCAACGCAGGCTGCGACCTCAGCTTGACCGGGCGCAGGCTGCGCAGATCACCATTGGTTATTTTTTAGGGATGCAGTGGGCTATTGCCCTCTGGGAAATCAAGCACTTGCGTTAGATACAGATGCCGTATACTTGTCAGCAGACCGCATAAGCCGCAGGCTATCACGCAGCTGTACCAGCAGCCTCCACCCTGACCCAAAACACAGCTAGCAGCAGACGTGAGGCTGGCAGTGGCAACGAAGACCAAGCCCTTCTCTGAAGAGGGGGCCAGCATTAGGGCCAAGAGGAACATCTGTCCCTGTGGGTTAGAAAGGAAGCTCATGCTGCCAAAGCCAACAGGGGAGCTCAGCAACTGGTATCCAACAGCAGCGACCCTCTGCCTACAACCTGATGACCTTGTGGCGGGCTTCTCGGGCTGCCCTTTGATGTGCCGACAGCAGCAAACCTGCTGTGTTGAATTTGCTGCAAAGCGGGCGGAAGCATACAAACCAAAAACACGTCGTGCGAAGCATTATTGTTAAATTAGGAGGAGATAACGTAGTCGACACCTCGGCATGGGGAGATGCCGACTGGTACTGCTCAGCTCAAAGGAAAGCTCCGAGAAGTTTATTTAGAAACCTGACAATCAACACACCCTACAGGTATTTCCATTCCCTGAAGCCACCCTTTGATAGGTGATTGCCAGAGAAAGGCCACACCAGTTGTCATAAGCCATTTGACAAGAACATCTCTAAAACTGTAGATGCAAACCTGTACCGAGCAGAGCGTTCAGGAGCACTACAGGAGTCACCAAACAGAATATTCTGTTTCACTGCAGGAGACTAAGTGCAAACCAGGAAGGCTTTCCTACGCAAAGGCTGAGGATAATCAGGGTAGAAGAGGGGATGGTATTTTTTAGAGGGTTTATTACTGTGTTCAGTAATAAGGAAGGCGTCTGTCTCTCTCCTCGTGCCAGGTACAGCAACGGGTGCTGGTGCAGACAAGAGGCTGGGAAAGGACCTGGCTCAGCACTGGAAAAGGCAAGACCAGGATTACAAAACCGTTGCTGGTAGTCCCGGCTTAAGCCGCTAACCTGCATGCGGTTCAGTGAGAAGGACTTGTAAATGCTTAACCAGCAACACGACTGAGTTATACAGGAAAGAAAAAAAAAGGAAGGGCAGATCCAGAGGAAAATACATATATACCAGCATTACCTTTCCTGTTTGTTGAAGCAGCAGCAAAAGCTCCAGTGCACTTCAGAATACAAACGCTGACATGGAAATTCAGAGCCCTGACCCGCTTCCAACAGGGAAAATATACTGACCGCAGTCTGTTTGGAGGTCAAACAAAATCAATAGCCTTTCTCTCCAGTCTGTCTCTAAACTAAGCTTCTTTCAAAGACATCCAGTGAAAATGGATCACCTTTTGTTGGTGTGTGTGGTTTTGGGTTGGGCTTTTTTTGTTTTGCCTTTTTTAAGTGGTCAAACATTCATACAAGTATAAGAAACTCCTTCCTCCCTCAACATACCGAAAGGATTGTAGACGGGTCAAAACTGCCCATCAGTTTTACTACACAATAGATGAGTTATCCAGCTCTTGGGGAGGAAACCAAGCTGGAAGCCGCTTAACACTCAGTAAGAGAGGAAAAAATAAATCAATGTATTTGCTTGATCGAGGTACATTTAAAAGCTGGTTGTCAATTAGTTCAACACAGTTTGCTGTTACAGAGCACAACAAATTAGCCCCAGGAACTGAAGTTTGCTGCGTTTCCTCAGATTCCTCCTGCTGAGAGACAGATATTGGCTACAGCCAGGTCAGGCACCAAGGAGGAGGAGGAGGACTGAGGCTGGAAGTCCCAGCGGCAGAGCGGGAGCCGGTGAAAGGAGCCTGACAAGGGATACAGCAGGATTGGGGACTCCTTCCTTCCATTCAAGGTACACAGTAAACCCGAGTCATGGCCAAGAAAGGAGGCGAGATGATAACTGGTTATCACACTGGTACGAAGTGTGCCTCTCCACTCCACAGCACACATCTTTTAAGATAAACTACAGTTTATCTACCCTTGTGCAGCTGGTATCATCTTTACAAATGCAAGTGGGTCACCCCAAGCTGAGGGAAAGGGCAGGAGCACTGAAGTAGTAGAATGGAAAACTACATCCAATTTTTGAAATAATATAAATTCTTAAAAATCTCAGTACAAAAATCACAAGGATAAAAGAGGAGGGACAAACCATGAAAAGACACTTCCTAAGGGTCCCACTGAATGCATCCAAAGGAGAACCACTGCCCTCAAAGCAACAGATCGTTGATGACTTTATCTGCCAGTTCTGTTCTGACAATCAGTGCTGAAAGGCAAACCACAAAATAAGGCTCTCCAGAGGTCACCCAGCTCAAGCCTCTGCTCAGAGCAGGACCATCAAGGCTAGAGAGCGTCGCTCCTTAGCTGTGCTCCAGCTCCCCTGCAGCAGGTTGGTCTTCCCGAGAAAGCCGACATCCTTGTCTTGATTAAAGCATACCTAAGGGTGCATGCTCCCCACGTCAGAGATGTGGCTGGAAGGGACAGACATGCCTGCAGCTGACTTGGGCCCCAGCACCACCGAAACTGAGAACAGACCGTGAGGCGCCCACGGCCACAACCATGAGCCTGTGCCATCCCTGCAGCCAGGGTCCACGGAGCCACACCGATTCACGTTAACCTAACGGACACCCTGCACCGCCGCTGTTTGCTGTTGTCGGGACCTGTACTAGCTGTATTAAAGCTACTATATGTCTCTAACTCCCCTTCCGAGCGCAGCACCCGCGCAGCACGCCAGCACCCGCAGCGACGCGCATCCTGACTCATCCGCCGCCCCGCGCTCCCATATGCCGTAGGAAGAAGGGTTTGTTCCACCAGCTGCCGTAAAGGGCGTCTCGTTTCTGAGCGCACACATTTAGCATCTTCTAATTAGGATCTTAGCTTCTTCTCGTGCCCACACAGGTCTAATAGTTCCGGCGCTAGAAAATCCTGGCAAAGCTCAAAACAGGTTACAGCAACGGCAACCGTCAAATGTTTGGGTGAACATTATGGCTGCAAGAACAACCACGGCTGGTAGCTAGAAACAAAAGTGCAGTTTCTTTCCAATGCTTTTTATCTCCCCTTCTCCAAGTCCTTCCAGGTGGAACAATTTACCCGGTGACTACACAGCTCTTACGTTTGCTTGTTAGCACCCCCAAATTAGTAGGTGTAAAGTCAATATCCTTTTGCCTATTTACTCCTAATGAGTCACCAGTCAGAAACTTAACTTGAAAAAAACCCGTTACAAATGCAGATGCAGAAGCAAATGAAATAAAAGCAAGAATCACCGCTGAGCAAATGTCGCACAAAGGCAGGGGCTGGGCACACCACCCAGCACCCTACCATTGTCACCGGCTAAAGCCTAACAGCTTTGATTTGCCTCCCACCGGCTAAAATGGTTTGAAATGCAAGGTCTTAACAAAGGTGCAAGACGCAGGAGGAACAGGAGGCACTGCTGGGCACTTAATCTCCTTTCAGTCTCACGCAGGAGCTCCAGGAACGGCTCTGCTGAAGTCGGTGGAGTTTCATGAGCATAGGAAAGAGGATAATCAGGCCTCCGCTGTAACAGAGATCCAGCCCTGCGATCCCTCCACACAACCAGCAGAAACGTTACTTGGGATTTATACTGAAGTTACCTCTAGGCAAGCTCCTTCACTGCTCGAACCTGGGACAACATCACTCATCCCAACAGGACAAGACCAGCTTTCAGCAGCTGCAGAGCTCACCCTCTGCCTCGACACAATGCGCGATTTGAAACTAGGAATCCAAAGCACCCCTCGGGCTGCTTCAGCACCCACCCCTGCAGGAATCTGCCAGAGCAGTAACAGCGGGTTTGTGTCACACCCATACCACAGGGCGGGCATGGACACATCGTGAGCCTCATGACCGCCCCTGGCCAAGCCTTGAGGCCATTTAGACATTATTTTTTAGATTTATTGGGTTTTTACACGCCATCCTATTCTTAGTCCTTCCCTGCTGCTTCTCTGCACTGACGTCTTCACCGCCTCCAGCAGCTACGGGTGATGTCCCCTGCTGCCAGAGCTTCCCCTCTCACATCCGACCACCCGTTTCCTCTCTTGCTTGTCTTTCCAAAAGCACTTGAGAACATCAGGTATAAACCAAACCATACCAGCTGTGCCAACTTGAAGCCAGGATCCCAAGTGTATGTCGCCTACCATACGCTCAAACGCCAATGGCTTGCGTCACCATCGTGCCGCTCAGGCACAACATCTGCTCCTCCTCAGTCCCACCAGCCCAGATCTTGGATGAGGAACAGAAGCAGCTGAGCAGCGCCAGAGAACAAGGACTCCCCTCCATGGTGCTACCTGGGGCCAGATCCTTCCAGCCAGCACAGCTGCCATCCAGTTGTGATTGCTGGGAAACTGCTTGTTGGAGAAGACCCAAAACTTGTTGCAGTTAGAAGAAGGCAGGGTCACAGCAGATGGCAGGATTTTTTTCTTATTGCTTTGGGAAGAAAGGCGCCCTTGCTGGCAGCTGCAAATGCAGAGAAGGAGAAGGCCTTTTAGGCACTTCATTTCAGCGCTCAGAGACAAGGGCGAAATAAATCTAAGCGCTACCCAGTGATAAGCTCAACCACTCCAGGCAGCATCAGCAAAGGACAGGCACATCCCCAAAACGACTACAGCAGAAGTCATGGACGCAAAGCTCAGGAGACATTAAGAAGGTCTCTGCTCCTACGTCACCACAGAAGCATGAATTGTCTGTTACGGGCATCCAGAAAATACTTCAAATTCATCAGGGACCAAAGAGCGCACTATTTATTGCTGGCACAGCTCATTAAAAGGGATGCTCGCAGAGCGCAGCCACGCGACCATCTCCCTCCAACCCCGACACCCTCTCTCTTCCTCAGAGTAAGAAAAAAATAGGGGTTTTTTACTGCGCCTTCCCACTCCCTTTACTTCCAGCTCGCCTTCCCCGTCTTGTAAGCGCTGAGACCGCAGACGCTCTACACGTGTTCTCCTCTGCATCTGACTGGCAGGCAGGCTGGAAAATGCCAGTATTGGAACGGCCTGAATTCAGCGGTTTCTGAATGCTGATCGGACACTATTTCGTTCAAGCCACAGATAGTCATTTTTGGGGTGTATTTTCAGCTCCCTTTTTGGACTCTTCCAGATTTCCAAGCGTCATGCATCAGCAATTTCTCCTCTTCGGAGCTTCATTATTTTTCACCTTTCCGCCGAGCCTGAGGCTCACTGCAGTTTTGTAGCGGACCGAGCTCTTCCCTCGTCTTCCAGATGGCCACGCAATGCTACGGGCGTTGTTAATGTTTGCTGTGCTCCACCTCGCAGCTGCAGAAACTCCTGACTATCTGGTTTTTAAAAGAGCTGAGGTGAAATCCGAGCATTAAAATGCCTTATTTTTTTATGAAGTTTAACACCTTTCTTGAGGAAACCCCAACTTGAAAACAGGAATGGTCTCACGGCATCTAAAACCACCAAATGATTCCTTCTCACCAGGCTACCGATGTGGTCTCCATTACCACTGTCTCTTTAGCATCCCTCCATTTGCAAGGCTTTTATCCTGATGGCACACCTATGAGGTACGGGAATGGTGCAACCCTTGTTTTGGAGATGATGGAGGGACACACGAGAAGATTGAGAGGATGAAATTTGTGCCGCCTCATTATACACGAGGAGCAAAGGTCCTTCCCTCTCCATGGTCCACAGGGCCCAGTCTCAGTGTCCCACCACCTAACCTGGGCAAAGTGGAGAGACTTGGCTAATGCCACCAACCTTAAGTCTCCAGCAAAGCAAGCTACTGACTTCAGGTCTCTCAAACGGCAACCTAGTGAGATTCCATACCTACAAGCTGAAGTGTGCTCTTTACACGCCAGCTTTCGATTTTCCTATCCTGTCTTTAATTAGGCATGGTCTTAATGGGGTTATTGACATTTTTTGTTTCTTCCAAACGTTTCTTATGAAGGACAAATCCCAGTGGCCACTTGACAACGTGCATGGTAATGTACGCCAAAGCCAAAACTTACAAGACAATTTATTGACAATGTTTTCCTTCCCACTCTCCAAAGTAAAAGCCATGTAAAAACCCTTTCAGAAATGCAGACTAGCCTATTAGCAGTGTATTTTTAATTGCACCCCAAGAACCGACTCGAATTCGTGACTGGCCGAATGCTTAGATATGGGAAAACTTCAGATACCACAACACAAGGCTTGATAACAGACACTAACATAAAACAACAGTGATAAACTCAAAGGAGCTCTCTCAGCATTTGTGCACGGAATCACTCATGGCCTAGAAATATAATTAAAATTCTGAAAACTTCTTCCAGAACTTCATCATAGAATTATAGAATGGTTTGGGTTGGAAGGGACCTTAAAGATCATCTCCCAGTATCCACCCGGCAGTCCCCAGCTACAAATTTCAGATAAAAGTCACTTTTGTGCTAATATGCACAGTGCGTTTTCAGAGTCACGGAGGAGAAAGGGAAGCCCTAACTTCATTTCTGTGTTATTTCATCACAGCCAGGGAAGAACATTTAGTAAAGCAGCTCTTTGAGCTACATGGGAAAAAAGCGTAGTCACAGCAAGGCAGGAACAGCTAATACCATATTGACCTGTCTTCAGGGCCTGGCGTTCACATTTTCATAAAGTGTCTCAGAAGATAAATCACTATACTAATAATATTTGTATTGATTATCTAAACTGAAGCAGCAATCAACTCCATTGTCTCACTTCCTCTTAAATTGCTCACAGATGGGATCCTATTTCCTATTCTGCATTTCTAATGGGAACGCTTAAATCACGGCACAGAATTATATACACACACAAACTGTTAACAAAAACCCTTTTATGACTTGCATGAAAATAAAGATTTTTCACTTTATAGCTCACTTGCCACTCCACACAGAAATTAAAAATGACAAATTATCATCGGACCTCTAAATTACTTCTCGTTATTTCCGGGTCCCTAATATTTACTGACAACAGACAGGCCTATGTTTTCCAGCCCCTCAGCAGTGATTACAGAAACTTGAAGTTTGGACACAGAGCTAAAAGGTGATTTTTTTTTCCCCATGAAAGTCAAGGCTCTTTAAGCTATCTCAAGGCCAGAAGTAGGGAAATTAAAAATTACTGTAGTGTCAGAGGAAAAAGAAACAATGGCTTCTGCTGTTGCTACAGGTACAAAACGGGGACCACTGCAGGAAGAGCTGAACTTCAGGTGTGAAGCTGGCCACAGTGGGAGTTCAGGGTAGCAGCTATCAAAACCAAAAGCAAAGGAAATTGGCAATAAATACAGCGTTTGAAATAGGTTTGTCATGAATGAAAAAGCAAAAGGCTTGGATTTTTCTTCCCAAACTTCTCATCCCGCCTAAGGGGAGCTTTCCCCTACCCTGGCACAGGCACAGAATACGGCAGAAGGAAAAAGAAAAATGTCTTAAATGTGCAGGCGGTTCGCATAAGGTGCTTCCAGCGCGTTTCAA
>NW_010553405.1:371-588 GCF_000687285.1 Phaethon lepturus | reverse complement strand
GGCGGCGCGAGGGACGGCGTTCGGACCACGCTACATCTCGTTCCGGGAGGCTATTGCAGACATTTCTACAACATATACAACCGCACGGGACAGTCTGTGTTACAAAGGTTTCAGAAAACATAAACCACCAGAACCAAATACATACTTGATGGCATCGAGGTCTTGGCTTTAGAGTCTTCAGGGACTACGAGGCAGTCTCTGGCTGGGGCAGAAGCGA
>NW_010553405.1:0-204 GCF_000687285.1 Phaethon lepturus | reverse complement strand
TCAGTGTACATTTAATGACACGACTGCTACATCATCTTGATTTTATAGCTATCTTTAATATCAAAGCAGCTTAAGCTGTTAATAAATTCCAAAGTATCCTTTTATTAAAATATCTAAAAGAGGTCTATAAATATTTTTTGTGGGTTTTTTTTTTTTTCTTTTCTTTTCTAAAATCGTTCCCGGTTTTTCACATTTAAAACAAAG
>NW_010553404.1:0-518 GCF_000687285.1 Phaethon lepturus | reverse complement strand
GGCACGTGCTGAAGAGGCCCCACTGTATACTAAACTGCCAGAAAATTGGCACGTGCTGAAGAGGCCCCACTGTATACTAAACTGCCAGAAAATTAAAAGCAATATGCCCTGTTCACTGATGGGTCCTGTCATACTCTAGGAAAACATCGAAGGTGGAAAGCTGCTATATGGAGCCTGCAAAATGAGTCACAGAAGCAGGCCACGTTGAACTGAGTCAGTCTGCACATGTGAAAGGCATCCAGCTCGCTTCAGATATTGCTGAACGAGAAAAATGGCCAGTGCTCTATCTCTATACTGACTCATGGATGGTGGCAAATGCTCTATGGGGGTCGCTACAGCAATGGAAGTAGGCCAACTGTCAGCGCAGAAGTAAACCCATCTAGACTGCTGAATTACAGCAACATACCGCTGCCCAGGTAAGGAATCTGTTTGTAAAAGCATGGCATGTTGATGCTCACATACACAAGTCAGGCCACTGAAGGACATAAAAAGAACCATCAGGTGGATCAGGCTGCTAA
>NW_010553403.1:0-3215 GCF_000687285.1 Phaethon lepturus | reverse complement strand
CCTGTCCAGATCCCTCTGCAGAGCCCTCTGATGCAAAGTCCTATTTATTTTCTTTAAAAAAAGATACAATGCATTCTTCTAAGAGATTTCTCTTGTGCTTTACTAGTAAATTTTTCATTCAACCACTTTCTTTCAGACTATTTTTGGTCAAGCCTTATGGTGTCACTTAATCCCCACTGCATTGTGTTTTGCTTTGTTTCTGAGATTCCTCAGTTTTTTTTCACAGGAATATTAAGAGTAGGCAGCCTTTTTTACAACTCAGAGTGTCACCAAGTGAAGAAGTTCTGTGAAAGATTAGAAAAAACATGCCAACGACTGAAAGTTTGCTATCAGTTGCCTGAGTTAAGAGAGGATTAGATAATTTCTCTACAAGACAGAACTGACTTTCATAGCTCATTCACATGAGACGTCTTCTTAGTGCCAGCCACAAAAACAGCAGTCCTGCAACCCCGCCATTACAAGTGGTTGTGTCTCAGGCTGTGAACTTCAGCCGAGTAAGATATAGACAACTTGTTTGTTATTCAGAAAATCCAACAGGGCTTAGTGCTACAGCAATTAATCCCAGCTAGCAACAATGCACAGACACATCAGACAAATACTGGATTCTGCTACTATTTTTGCAGAAACTGGCTGGAATGTAAAAGTATCACTTAGAAAATTATAGCATTTATCCAATGCTTTTCAAGTACATTGGTGACAAATTACATCATATTTAAGGGTTGTAACATGAACGAGTATCAAAAAGAACTAGGTACCAAGAAATACTGTGCTTAAGAGAAAAACAAAGAAACAAAAAATCCACTCACTTATCAAGATAAAATGACATCAACGTTTTGACTTTGAATTGAGACCAAGGCAAGAACAGGGGGGCAATGCTGGCTGCTCCGATGAGCCCGTGGAAGATCTGGATTCAGTTCCCAGCTGTGTAACTCATTTTCTGAGGACTTCAGTGCTTGCACCTGTCCTGGGAACGATGACCTTGCTCTCCTTGCTACAAAGCCTTACGGTAGCTCAGACCAAAAGCTATTAACTATTCAAAGGGGATAGAATGGGTAAGGGTCATTTCAGATGAGTCATGATCACATTTGAGACTTGTATCTTAATGTATTCAAATCCAAAGATAGATCTCATTTTTCAGGTTTGATGTAAAAAAAGAATGAAAACACTCACCATATGTAGAAACTGTCTAAAAATTTGGGGATACAAATAAACAGTCAATATTTTAAAAGAGTGGGAACTTTAAAAGGTATTATTCAAATACTGCTTCCATCTGGTTATTCTACTTATTTTTTTCTTTTCTTTGGAACAAATCTATTGATGTTAAATAGCCATCCTCACCTTCCAGTCTTCTTTTATGGTCAAAGAAGAAATGTGTTTTAAATTTGTCTAAACAATTTTATCTTTTCAGGCATAGTGCTTTTCTATACTTATTGGCAACTTACTATATTCCATCAATCTTTTCTTCAGATATTTACACCGTAACACTAAAAAGATGAGCAAGGCTGGCATGAGAAATGACAAAAAAGGCCCTCACTAATAAAACTTTTGTATTGTCCTATGGATCACAACCTAAAACATGGTAGACATTAGAAAGAGGGAGTATTTTTAACATCAAATAATCACAGGTGCCCAGAATACATTCTGTATTCAGCTGGGCAATCACAGATTTTAATTTCTGTATTTTTACAGAGAGATGATTCCATAAGGGCATGCATCAATCTACCTCCATAAAAGTTGTAGTACTGTAAATTGTTGATGGAAGATGCTGAAAAGCTTAGTTCTACCCAACATGCAGAAAGAATATGCATGACAAGCCTTCTCTTACAGAACCAAGCTAACCAGAAACTGAATTTCAGTACAACAGTTTTAGATCCTCTTTGCTTTTCTCAGTACACCTGCAACATGATGCTAGACAGCATAGCACTAAGGGACTACATCACTATGTCTCCATGAAGAGCAAGACACTGGGTTGGAATCCCCCACAAAGAAACAATTTATTATGGCTTAGATTTTTCTTTTCCTGCTGCAGAAGAAACACACTCATTGACAGAACTTAGCTATGATGCTGCTCAAACCCTCTTCCTCCCATTCCCACCCCAAACCCCATTCTTTCAGCAGAAAGCATCACCTTCTACTTCATTTGCCAGATAATTTCCACTGTTAAGAATATGGCAGGATCACCTTCATACATAAGCATAAAAGAAACAAGGAACATACGATGGACATAGATATTGCTTCTTTTTCCCCTTTCCTTTCTTTGAAGACTTCTCTTTGGAATAGACTTCTTCAACCCATAAGGAGAACGAGATGAAAAAGCAAACTGCTAGTAAGAACTTCATCTTGAAGATTAAGCTTCAGAGAAACCTTCAGTCTGTGGCAAAATAAAAGAAATAAGTTTATGTTAGTAGGGCCAGGTATCCAAATGGAAACACATACCTACAAAAACTAAACAATTTTTGGTTTGGTTTTTTTTTAAGTTTGATCTTAGTTGCCTTGGGAGAGAGAGTCTGTTGAGGCGTACCTCTGACATGGAACCAACTTAGGCAATTTTCTGAAAGTCAAGTACCTTCCAAAGTTAAGAGAATGACAGAGGGGAACAGATTTAAACACAAGTTTGCTCCAATGTGTTTAAGAAATTGTGATTAATTAAGTGTGATGTCCTTCAAAGGCTGCCTAACTCAAAATCGTCAGAAACTTGGAAACAAATATGTCAAGTATCAACTGCATTAATTATGGTTAAATGTGACCATCTAGCAAGGCAGAGAACTGCCAGCCCTCTGTGACCTTGCAGAGATAAAATAGCAATCATTTTAGTGCCGGTTAAGAGAAAGGGTTACAAAGTAAATTTTATGTACAGGATTTGAACATAAATGACTCCTCTGAATGAAGTGTTCTCGCTGCGGAGCCAGCACCAAAAAGGCCTGGTGAAGATGACTAAACACAACCCGCAATACTGTGCTTTGTTACACCGCGTTCAGCTTAATATTTTAACTTCTTGCAGGTGAAAGCGCACACCCCAAAGGCCAGGGGCCAGGTGTCCCCGCTCCCAGCCGCACGGCTCCCCGCGCGTTTTCCATGTGCTTCCCATCCCACAGGCACTTCCCAGGCAGCTTCCTGAGGCAGTGGAAACCTCGCGGGTGCCTCAGCACCGGCTCCATTTTCCCACTTTTATTTTATATATTTATTTTTAATTGTTTTTAAGGAGCACTGCCTGC
>NW_010553402.1:0-15038 GCF_000687285.1 Phaethon lepturus | reverse complement strand
TGTGATTCTGTGATTCTGTGATTTTTTCTCTGAAGGGAAGGCACATGGTGGGCCTGCCCACCCATCAGATCATGTAATAAATGACAGGTCACCTCCCATGGATGGGGCCTGAAATTTATCACTTGCACTAAAGCTTGTGACCCAGCTCAGCAGCCAACAGTCCTGTCTCCCTGTCACCAAGGTTAGTTTTCAGGTCTATGGTATGAGACAGAAGAACATGGAATAGTCTGAAGACTTACCTCCAGATCTAAAATCAGTGCCCACATTCAGGGATAGTCCTGCGAAGATGTGCAATTTGCTTGTGCAACCATTCATCCCCCACTGCCTTAGCATCTCAGTGCTTCACAGCCTGAAATGCTCATGTAGACAACAGATTTTGGTTCTCCTGAGGGCCAAAACATGAATGTGAAGGTACAGCTAAGCTAGGAGGTGAAACAACATCCAGGAACATTCCCAGGTGCTGCTGCATGCAGCTGGACTGGCCCTTGGCATGTGCCTGTCCCATGTGAGCCAGCCCCTTCCTAAACATCTCCTGGGATAGTTCCAGAGTCTCAGTGTCCCACAGATCAATGTGGTGTGGCCAGCATCCTTCAGTAGCAAGGACTTCCTAGTAGAGGCATGAGCTGCTCCCTGCCAGCTGTCTTGAGTGCTTGGAAGTGCTCCCCAGTATGTTTCATCTCCTACGATAACCAGAGTGGCTAAATGAGAGTAGGAGATCCTGCTTTAGGGACCTCCATCCTTCCTGTTAAAGGTGGGCAACCGTGTAGCCAAACGCCAGATATGTGAGACTCTACTGAGATTCAGGGACTTGGACATACACAACTAGAACTGTAGAAAATTTTCCAAAAATAATTTCATTGACACTTAGTATTTTCGTTTGAAGTGTTCACCTCATTACGTATTTAAATGTCTGGTGATCCAAAGCGCTGACTCCAGAGTGAGCTACTGAGCTACAGGAGAACTGGGCTACCACAGCAAAGTCTTGCACCCAAGCCTCCCCAAAACTAATCTAGCCTACCCCAAACAACTCATTCTTTGTACCAGACCCATAATATGTTTCTATAATTAGCCTTGCACAATCCTAAATGATTTAAAATAGCTTCTTATATATTTCTGGAGTGTCTACACTTGCAGACTGCAGTAGCAGTTTCCAGACTCTGAATGCTCTATCTCAATTTTTCCTGAATTTCAAGATATTCTACACGTTGTCTTCAAATAATAACTTCTGTTATTGAACTGCAACAAGGGCAAAACACAAAAATCACCCATGAATAATGGTCACATCTTTTCAATTCATGCTAAGCCATATGAAAGTCTTAAACATATTAATTATATTTTATTTATTTAATAACTGAAACTACATTTTATTTGTTTATTTACTACCATGAAAAAAAGAACAGTGCAAGTACAAATGGAAAATTCCTTTAAAATATGTGTTCCCAGCAATAATCTCGTAAAGTAACAACATTTGCACTGATTGTTGGTGAATTTGCAGCCTGTTTAATGTATTTTTACTTGCAATTTAGTTTAGATGCAATAATAATTTGCATCAAATACATTTACATTGTAGTTATAACTTACATTAGATGATTAGCAGGAATCCTCTGATGAGTTAATTTCTGGCACACTAATGGAAGGAAACAGTTGAAGCTGCATTTCTTCTATAGTAATTGCAGTTAGATTTGTGTTTCATTTTTCTAAGTTAGATTTTTTCTGTAAATTTTTTAAGTTGTGTTGTAAATGTACAAATGAACTGTAACAGGAGCTACTAACTCTATCTTGTTTCACAAACTGGAATATTAATTTAACAAGGAATAGTCAAGTCATGGTACATGGGCAATAACACAGCTGCAGCTCGTGTAAAATTTTGAGTTTCTTTTGACCGGGCAGTTTTCGACTAGTCTGTCTTTCTAAGCTCTCTCATACTCTCTAAGGGTGCATATAATTTTTCAGAGATCCTGCCTAAGGTAAGATTTTGGTGACTGAAACTCAGAAATCCCATCAATCTACTAAATTTAATTGGTATCTCCCTACTGAGCCTGGGTATACAGCTTTGATTTCCCAAGGATATGCAGAAGTAATTATGCTGAGAAGGTAAGAACCAAACTGCCATCTAGAGCTCTGCTGCAGCCCCCACATCAGTCGACAGCGACTGACACTCTTTTGGCTAAAAAACCCACTAACACTTCTAGAGAAAGTCAGAAATTCAGTTATAGGCAGGATCCAGACTAAGATGAGTAGTGGTGCACAGCTTTTCCAAAATGGTTTAATTCTGATGTGTGTGCATTTTGCATTAGACTGTCATTGGATAAAAACTGAAAACAGATCTTGGATTAGGAACTGTAGTAAAGAATGTTTGCAAAAAACACTTTGCAGGCTTGTGGTTAAACAGTCATGTAGTCTGTGAAGAACTGGGCATCTGGCTGCCCATGCTAAAGGGAGTCTAGAGCTTATGTTTCCTGCTGCCCAGATGAGCGGACTATTTGTCTACTGCAGAAAACGTGATGATAGTGCCAAGAGATTTGTTGATATAAATATATCTGTCTTATTTGCCCCTTGCAATCTCAGTGGAAAGTAATTAGCTGGCTGAATCAGTCTGGATGACACGGCAAAAGCCTCCAGAAAAATCTACATTTCTCCATTGATTTGAAAGGGAAGTTAGGTACTTATTCTTGCTGCATTGTCCCTTCGCCTTGATTCCTCCATTCCCTAATCCCCAGTTACATGAAGCAAGACTTAAGCCTAGGTAGGTAGCCTACATCTGATCTGTTGTTCTTTTGCCTGGAGGTAATATACATGATGAAAAAATTAGGGAATTTTATTGTTGAAATACTTGTATTTTTTTTTCAAAGTATCACTTTCTGTAGGAAAACCTTCAGTGTAATCAATTTTTTTTTTTTTTTTTTTTTTTTTTTGCTTTTGGATGAATTGAAATTAAATTTCTTTTAATTCAAAATGTCGAATCCCAAATCCATATTGAAAAGCATATTTTGAGGAAATTCTGCTCATTATGAACTTTTAATGAGTTTGTGGGACTGTCCCTGACCAGAACAGATGATTTTCAAAAGTTAATCATCCAGACCTTCAAAATAAAATTAATATAGTGGTAAACCCCCCAACAATCCCTTGAACCAAAGGGAATACTAACCAAGAACATTAGTCTTTCTTTGAGGAATTACATCATCAAAAAGAAAAGTTGGCAGCTCAAGAAACAAACATGAAGCCTGGGAAGCCCTTTAGTTATGCATGATAACTATACAAAGAAGTAACGAGATATGCATAAGCAACCTGTCATCAGTTAAATTCTTGTGGCGAGAGAGAGAAGAGGAAAGAAGGTAAACCTTCTGTAGTGGGTAATTCTGCTGGCATCTGTCAGTAACCCCAGCATACACAAGAATACAGAACAGCTAATATAAAGCAAGGGTAGCATCTCAACTCCAAAAGATCTATATTAAAAAGCTTTTTGAGGATTATGCATCTTCACTGAACTTTATTAAATTTAACTTCACAATCTCAACTTATAAATCTAAGTATGAACTGTCTTTCATAACATCTGACACAGAAAAGAATCATTCTTCTGTAAATGCTCATAATAGCTTGGAGGATAACAGCGTTTTTCAGGAAGGAGTTGGGGTTGATTTATAACCTTCATTTTAGAAATGAAATTGAATAAATGCTTAAAGATATGTGAGCCTTGTAGCCAGCTTTATCACTGTTAGAGGCATTTCTGATAATAGAGATTCTTTCTTAAAATGAAAAGCAGTCCTGTTTTTTATCAGACCTTTTGTGTGTTGTGTATTCCAAGCATAGATGAATGAGCTGTAGAAATGTCAGCTCCTAACACGGTCCCACCTTGAGACTACAAAGTGCCCCTCTAAGATCCAACATTTTATCCATGTTTGTCCTTCCCCAAATATCTGGGTGTCCCCTGGGCAAGACAAGTAGAGTTTTTGAAAGGATCCATATTTTATATATCTTTCTCATAACTTGTATTAGGACTGAGCCAAGAGCCAGGTCACTCCCTATGTACCAATGTGGCTACACTTGTCATTACATGACTTGTCTTCAAACATGAGTAGATCCACTGGCTGATCTGAAAATAATATAGTTTACCGCAAAAAAAAAAAAAAAAAGAGACATTTTTTGCAAAAAAATAATTTATCAAAATGGGTTCTCTGCTGGTGTGGGACAGAAAAAATTGAAAAAAGTTTTTGACCATTCCTCAAAACTCTTGGAAAAATGAATAGATCTTATTTTTAATAGCCTTGCTTAAAGCTGTTACATTCTTTTTAAATTGTCAGAACAATTTCAAAGGCAGAAGAGGGAGAAGGGTAAAGATTTACTTTTGTTAGCTTATAGGTCATTTTCCTATAGACAGAACAATATGTTTGATATATTTAACAACCCATAAAGAAGGGTTAGCTGCATTCTCAGAATGGGTCCATATTTTGATGTATTTCAATTTCTACTCATCAGTCTCTGGAAACTGTATGTATTTCATAAGACAGACCTACAAAAGTACATTACTCCTACCAACTAGAGTAAGACTAAATTTTCAAATCGAGTGAAAACTGGAACACGTGAAGAACACACATTGTAACAAAAATGTTCATGCATTTCTGAATTCATCTAATACTCGAATCTGTCTTCAAAATAAAGGAAGGGTAAAAAAGAGAAACAAGAATGCTGGAGAGAAGAAATTATTTGTTCAGTCTCAAGTGTTGGATGGGTTGTTCAATGTACACACATGCATAACTGGCAATTATCACTTCTCTGCCAAGGTGCCCTTTCTAGAATAGGCTGGAAGAAACATCACCTTGGACTCCCTCATAGCAGGGCTCTGCTCCTCAAATTGGCATCAGAAATGTGGATAAACCTACAAACTCAGGCAAGCAAGAACACCTGGCCAAGTGTTTTACTGCTGGGTGGAGCTGAAAATAACCAATCAAGGAGCATCAATTACCCATCAGAGGCCACAAGCACCAAGAGAAGGTGGGTCAGGTTAGTCATAGGTGAGTTTGCTTAGTGGCTGTGGTGTTGTGTAACTTGCCTTGATATAGTAGACCTAATCTCGAGTGAAAATATTTTATAGAGGATAGAAAATTTCTTTTCTGGTATCTAATATGGCCAGCTTGCTGATCTTTGTGAAACTCTATACTAAATGCTGTGAGTAAAGTCCATGGTCTAACAGAAAAATTACATGATATTTTTGGAAGGGAGCAGGGGGCTTGTGGTGTTTCCTGCTGGGACGTAGGTTGGATGTTTGCAACTAGTCTGACTGCCTCTTCAGCAGTAAGGAGTCCTGCTGAAAAGGAGAATCAGGCTGTAATGATGTCTATCTTAGTAGTATGTGGTGGATCCCCAAAGGGTCAGGAAACAACAGATCGTGACAAACATTTGGTTTTCCTGGAGAGTAATGAAGGTGCTCGATGCTCTTAGCTCACTTTGGTCATACCCAGCTGCTCTAATCTTGGTTTATGGGAAGAAAGGCTGTGATGTTGCCCTCTTTGGCTATATCTATGTTAGTAATTTAAATCTAGGTATTCTTCCTGGACTCTCAAACCCCCTCTTCCAAACTGCTAAATATTTTTAGACCTATTCCTAGCCTAGCTGTGGGCTGGGGTGTGAGCACTATCCCAGATTGCTCCCAGTAGGCAGCTTGCATGCCATCACCCAGTTTTTTGGGGCTGACAGTTTAATAGTCCAGGCATGGGCTTTTCTGTGCCATTTGGTCTTAGTGCTGGAGAACTGCCACTGACATGTTTATTGATACAATATACTTTTCTTACTTCTTTTGTGCATTTAGCTGAGGTCATGAACCCCAGGCCATGTAATCCTGGGCCATTCTAGATATCTGATGAGGTTTAAGATTCCTTTCCAGGCACGAAAATATTATAAATCAAGGGAGAAAGATACATTTAGTGTCTCGCACAGAGCTACAGAAGGAGCGAAGGGCGAGTACTTTCCTCAAACAGCTAGATAAATTCATCACTGCATTAATGTAAATCTGGAATAGGTAAAGATATAAAAGTTTTATATCAAAGATTGAAGAAAATATCTGTTCTCCAGAGCCTTAGAAGAGATAATGATGGAAGAAAAAGGGCAGGAAAAAGGTGATGAGGCAGCAGGAAGGATAGAATAATTGGAAGAAGAAAATATAGGAAAGATTTGTCTTGAGTTGTAAATATTCAGGATATTATTTCTGGCTGTGGAAATTACATTGGACTCAACACTGCCAGTTGGTAACCTCTGGATGCTTGTGGTAAATGAATGTTAGCTGTGACATCTTCACTGACTGATGAATGCATCATCCAACAGTTACATATTTTTGTGCTGATTTTAATACCCGAAGATATTAATTGCCAGTATTGGAACATTGTCTCAAGTCTGCTTATATTAAATTTGTTCTGGTGACTAATTGTTTCTTGTGAGAAATTACTGTCAGCATGAAATATGTATCTTTGGGCTTAACTTTAATACGTTCCTCATAAAAGCAGGAATTGGCCTTTGGCATGGTTTAAGTTTTGATCTTTTTTGCATTAAAAACTGCTGCAATAGATAACTCATGTATGTCTCATTGCATCTCAGGCCCCTTCTTAGGAGTCTGTCTTTGCATCATTCTTACTGAGACAGAGACTTTATTTGCTGACCTATAATAAACTTTTCACACACAAAGCTTTCACTGCAAGAGGAATTTTATTATAAACACTGATAAATATCAAACTTCTGGGAAAAATAATCCCTTTTGTTTTAAGAATGTTTGGTTTCAGTCAAGTTCCTCTTATGAATTCATGATTATTGCCTCATTCTGCCTTCATAGGGGTTTAGCTGCTATCCAATCCAGACCCTCATGAGCTTGGGATTAGCCTTGGCCATGTCTCAGGTCTGTGGTGTAGATAGTCACAATAATTCTCCACACATTTGTAGCAGGGATGAGTATTCCTTTTTGGCCAGAAGCAGAGCTCCAGTGCTGTGGCAGGGGTATTCTCAGGAGAGCTTGCAGGGGAGTAGGGTTTCAGTGCTCTCAGCCTAATGAGATGGGAAAGAAAGAAGAAAAGCCCTTAGACATTGCTTCAGACTCAATTGCCAATTTAGGCAAGCAGTGCTTTTTTTTCCCTTTTTCTCCTCTTTTTTTTTCATTCTCTGCTTTAAAGGTTATGAATGCCAAACATAACTAGAGTGTGTAATTAAACTGATAACCAAGGTCCTATAGGTAAAGTGGTTTTCATAATCAGTGACAGAGTAATGAGTTCATCATGCAAATCTACTGTTTTCAGGCAGGCATGAGTGATTCTTACCTATGCTATGGAAACTGGGACTGCAATTAGCCTGTACTAAAAGCTCTGATAAAGGTGGACTATATAAGATGCAGCTCAGCACCACATTACAAAGCTCTACAACCATGGGACAGCCATCAGACTGCAAAACTGGACCAGATGTACTTGTAAAATCTTCCATAGAGGATTCACTCTCATAGAGAGTGAATGCAAAGTAGATGATCATTACAGAATAAAAATGTTTCACAGCAAAACTTTGATACTGAACAGATCTTACAAATCTACACCTAGTCCAAAAATGTTGAAGTTATTCTTGGAGACTAATATGGCTTGAAAATTATTCCTGGTAGTTTACTTTAGAATATATTTGAGATTTTAGCAATGATAATTCTAGTTCAAAACAGAGATGAAACACATAGGTGAATTCTTGTTTATTTATAACATGTTGATGTAAAAGTCAGGGCAGCAATATTAAAAACAAACAAAAGAAACCCCAAAACGCCATGGAACAAGCAAGGAATATCAAAATACTAGCAATTGAAATAATGTCTCTATGCTTCAGGTAATATGTTAGCTTTTCAAGTCAGATCTTTCCTTTTTACTTCTGCTGGAATGCCAAGACTATTTTTCATGTAACCAAATATTAGAAGTTGGAGATTTTTTTGGGCCAAACGTCCAAAAGGACAGAACAGAAGACAAAAATCTAACTATATAGCTATGATGTGTAAATAAATAAATAATATTATTAAACTTCAGTGTAAGGCAATTTAAATTTTGCATTGTAAGAATTGTATCAAATAGCGTGGATTTAAAATGGCAAATAGTGGTATTGAACAAAAGCAGGAAGTTCTGTAATGCATTGTTTTTTTAATATTGCCTGCTTAGGGGACCCTTTGCTTTGCTTCATTAAAATTTATCAGAGCTTTTATTATATTTAAAGTCAACTACAAATTTTTACAGCGTAAGTGTGCACTTAATTCCATTTTACTGAACTAAAATGATATTTATTGTGCTTGTAAAGTGCAGTGAGAAGCTAATAGTAAGACTTCAGAAAATGATTAATGGTATCTTGTTTCTAAATTAATGACAGTTTTCCAGTGTAACATTCTCATTAGAAGAGGCTAACTCTCATGTTTCATAAGTACATGCCACATAAAGGAGCATTTAGGGTTCCTTTTCTACTGGTGGTGTACTTTTTAGAAACTATGATGTCCTGACTGAGGAAAGGTCACGGACTATGAAGATGACTATTTAAATTTCTCTGCAAAACAGTTGCAGCTAGGAGGAAAATGACTTCTGCTTGTCAAATTCTCTCTAACTACCTAAACTAGAATTTATCCAGTGCACAGAGGGTAAATTCTTTTTTGCAAAAAGCTGAGGTGGTGGGATTGAATCTTGATGGCAGAACAATAAACAAAATGGAACTTACAGAAGTAACTCTTCTTCTTGACCATAGTTTTCACAGGATCACCAACAGATGGGTTGGAAGAAGGGTGGGAGACAATAAGAATGCAAACAGAAGTGATAATTAGACTGGCAAAGGATGTGAACTGTGGGATGAAAGGAGAAGGCATTTTTCACCTTCAGTGGGTACAAAATCTAACCTAATCAGAAAACGTAACCAATATTGGGGTGTAAGTCAGATTCTTCAAGGTCTGAACTTCCTTTATTGATATTTGAAAATAAATAAAGCAGAAGAAGAAGTCAGATTTTGTTTCTCAGATCTCTCCAAAGAAGAGAAGAGATGAGCTATAGGCCTCTGTGCATGCTGTTTTTCCTGTGGAAGCTTAAAACTCTGCAACCATTTAAAAAAATAACCAAAATATTTTGTTCACCTTGAACTAGAACACTTTAAATACTCCCTTGAGCAAAATATCCTTTATTATTTTTATTAAGATAATATTAAGAATCAAAATATTCCTTCATAGAGAAAATAATTTGGTAAATGGTAAATGATCAAACGATATGATAAAAATGGAACAGCATATTCTAAGCTATATACCTTTAAAAGGAAGTTTAGGAGTTACACTTCATATGGCAGTAGAAAAATGTAGAGATATAATTTACAAGTTAAGGTACTAACATCAGAGATGGATAAAACATGTCATGTTGGTCTCAAGTATTAACCTTATTATTATTGATCATCTCTTAGTAAATGGTGACATCTGTAGTTTTGACAGTACAGTACTTCATTCCTTAGACAAGGGTAAGCATTGCTCCTTCCAGTTTGTACAACCAGCCCTATATAAATGTCAGGTAGTACAAGCTACCTACAGTTGTCCTGTCACTGGGCAAAAGTCTGATTCTGATCCGTATTTGGGAACACTAAATTACAGAATGATACCAATGAAGTTTAGGGTTTTCTAGCATTTGTTCAAGTGGAAACGAGAATTTTACCAAAAAACTGGCACTAGTCTTTAGGATATAAAGATACAGAAAGGTTGATAAGGCAGGCTTTTACAAAGGAGTGAAACACTGAAAATGCCATTGTGAGCACCTACAGTCATGGAGAGCAGCGTGACTTTGGGATTAGCTGTGACATGGCCGCCTCACACACATGTGCTATCAAGAAATGAGCAGCTCTTCCTCCACATCCCAAGTAAAAGTCTCTAAGAGGAGCACTTTGTCAGAGAAGCTCTGTGACCAGCAGCCACCTCAGCACAATGATTCACTCAGAGTAACAGGGAATAAATACTACTTTTATGACTCTTTAACCCAGTTCAATGCTGAAGAATAAATTTAACTTTTCTGTTGGCACTGCTCTGCCAGTGACCTTATATTTAATTTTCCTTTGAGCCCTTAAGCGACTCCATACTGCATCTGTATCTGTTCCTAATCAATCATGTTAGGCCTTTTTCTGCTCACCAAGGTCTATCACTCACTTGTGACACACAGAAATGTTTGCTCAGGTTTCCTCCTGGGTTTCCTCTCCCATTCCTCTCAGCCCCACTCTTCTCTGGAGTTGTCTGGCTGGCAGTCCATTTTGTTGTATGAAGGCTGTTGATGTCTGGTGAACTCTTTAAAATGGTTTATTTTATTTCCTGAAATGTGGCTGGATAAACTAAGTATTTTTAAATGTGTCTTTCTTTTTTCTTTCTTTTTTTTTTTTTTTTTCCTTTCTGTAAATAATTCAAGAGTATCTTATGACCTTTTTAATAGTATTTTGGTATGCCAGCTTCAGGATACCCCATCAACAAATATTGAGTTCCCTGTTGTTCCTTCTTTTGCTTTCTATTTAGTACAACTGATACCACATGCACATTAACTGCATAATTAGTAGCAATGGCTGATAGTTTGGTTCAGATGAAAAAAATCTTTAATTAGTGTTATCGCAACCTTTGACAAGTATAGCCTGCTTTAATGACATCCTACATTCATTATTCTGTAACTGTTCTAATGAACGGTTTCATTTCATGCTCTGGAAAGTAATTTTTGTTTGCTTTCATATCTCTCTTACTCAGGAGACATCTGAAAACTTTGCATGTCACCAAGGCTCTTGTGCTCTCCTGAGTTGTCTGTGCTCTTTCCCAGTGACAAGAGAAAAATGGGGCCCTTCAAGTTGTTGTCCAGCCTCTGTTCAGGCAAGGAACCCTGGCTGAACAAAACCTTCTGCAACCTCACAGGCATGACCTGGTTTTAAGCTACAAGGCACAAGAAACTAAGGGTGCTGTCAGTAGCTTCAGCGTAATGGAGCTGTCAAATGCAATCGCGTTGGGGAGCAGCCCTGAGCACAGAAAAGGGCAGGAGTCATGGCTGAGGCTCCCAGCCAGGCTGACAGCGTGGTCCAACTGGCCCCGGGGTCCTGCCGCTGCGGCGGCCGGCTGGTTCGGTGCTGCATCAGCAGAAATCTATATGCTCCCTGCTTAAACACTTTTTTCCCCTGTTTAATCAGTCGTGTGTGAAGCAATTCAGTTTGGGAATATGCTTTTTTAATTTATTCATAAGTCCCAGAAGTGGAGGATGTATAGTTATAGTGAAATTAAATGATAGTGTGCAACAAGCATCTCCTTCCCTGAGACATGGTGTTTTTTGTCGCAGTCTAGAATCAGTAGTAAAGACAAAATCCTATAGCTATCTATCTATTAACATGGGGAAAAAAAGTATGACTTCTAATCTCCTGTCTTATTTACTTGGAAAACTTGATCAAATAATAAAAAGAAAAGTCCCAATTAAGCTTATAGGACTTTCACCCATGTTATCCTCTACCCTCTTCCACTTTCTCCACGAATATTGAATTTTTAACCTGAAGCTGCAGCAGGAGCATAAAAGCATCATGCATGCCATCAAGCCTGCAGAGCCTTCTTCTAAGGACCAGTCTAGAAAAGTAAGATGTGGTGGTTCTTACCTCTTCAAACACTGAGTCTTTGGGGAAACATCAGATTTGTAAGTAAAGTACAAAGAGATCACAGTACATAGATGAGTGAAAGAAGGCAGATGAAAAAGTAGTGTTTAATGAGGAGTGATCCTTCTTTCTCAACTATTTAACATCTCCTTGTCACCACCTTGATGTTTCCTCCTTCTACCAGTGCCCACACCCTGACATCTCCTCTCAAGGCAACCTGACATGCTGTTGCTTCTAACCCAGGTTGGTTCTTGCTCTTCTGGAGAAACTGCCAGGCTGTGGGGACTAAATAAAAAGGCAGTTCAAAATAGCCTTTTCTCCTTCAAATACCCTCCAAAATATGTGAGCCAGGGAGGAGGGAGGGGATCCCTTCTACCCATCTTGTGCTTCTGACTTCTTCTTTCTCTTCATACGTGCTTATATTTTTATAGGAATACTTTTTTTTTTTGAGCAGCCACCCTTTATGCATTTGAAAAGCATGTTGCGGGTGCTTCCATAATGTTGCAAGTAACTGCCCAATATTTCTGCTGTACAGAAGATGCATGGGACGTTAATTAGGTTCCATTGTTTCCTTGCCTTTAATTTAATGTAGGTTTCCATGACAGCAAAGAGAGACCAATCAGTCAAAGCCAACAGTTTTGACTGACAATTGACAAACTGACAATTTGCATTCTGGTCACTAGGCTTAAAAATGTGATGTACATTTAAATAATTAGATTGTCTGGGTGTTTGGTCACATGTTATACTGCTGTCTCTTCATTTACAGCAGTCTTTTGTAAAAATATAAAGTATTATGGGATTCTGATCTGCAATTCTGACTCTCTGCTATTTACAGAGAAGTCTATTCAAATCCAATAACGATTTTTGTCCTAACTAATGCAGTAATAGTAGTAATAAAAGCAGGATGGGAGCTGTTATGCTGTAGCCTAACTACATATTGATATGGAAGTTGTATTACAGAGACGGCTGAAAGTAGTTTTAAGAGAAAATTTAACAGAAAATGGCGTATCAGCTAAAATCTGATTTTTCTCTTTCTTCTAAATGTCTAACAGCTATTAGAAAGAATCAGAATATCCAAAACTATCTTGGTTCTCTAATGTTGGCCTTGATTCTCCTGCAAATTGTAGTCTGATGCATTTGTTCCATGTTTCATTCAAGAGGCAAGACTCCTAGACAGGAGTCTAGGCACACCCAACAATCTAGTTTACATACATTTGCATACTCTTTTAGAGAAAGCTTATTTCTTACTGTAAGAATTGTTTAGAAAAAAAAACTTCTTCAAACATATGACTCATATTACTGTTCTTAATCATTAATGGTAACATGTAGCACAGGTATTTAAGACAGTTGTAAGCTTCCCCATGTAGAATTGTAAAGAGAGGAAATATGAAGTCATTGTAAATTTTCCTAAATGCTAGCAGAGGTGAAATTTGCTTTGAATACTCTCTTGCTGTCAAATGGATCTGATTTAGGTTTACAAAATATGACAGCCTTCTCCAAAATGGTCAGCTGACTTTGTATGAATAGTGTCTCCCACTTTAAAATGTTATTTCTGTTTTATGTGATGGAAAGCACTGACATACTTTGTTGAAACACACACATGCAGAATATCTCCTCCTATTTTTAGCTGTCTTTCTGGAGCACCAGGGTCTGTGAGTATATCTCCTAAAATAGCTCCAAAAGTAATTAAACATGAGGTGTTGCATCTGTGTCTCATTGGCACAAACTAGAGAAGTTGCTGCTTTTTCTCAGAGAAATTTGAAGAAACACAACCTTCAAAATACAAAAGTTGGGGTCAGACACCTGCGGGGCAGTTGTCATGTTTTATGACAAGCTGGGGAGACTTAGCAACAGCTAGGGAGAGCTGGCTGAACAGTCTCTGCCTTGTTAAGACCCCATTCTTGGTAGTATGCAGAAGATAATCAGATGATGAAAGCTGTGCGTTAAACCCCCTCCCTAAACACCCCCAGTCTCACCGTAAGTCCTTCTAGAGGTAGTCTTATGGATGTCTATGAAGGATCAAGCAAGTGACTGTAGTATATCTTACAGAGAGCAAGCCTAGACACATACCCATCCTGCTCCTCCAAACTGGTAATGTGCTATGCATAAGAAATGGGATTTTGTACCTTATACTCCTTTCTGCATATAGGAGAGATCACATTGTGAATGGTTGAAAACTCTGCACAACTTAAAAACCAAAATCACTAAACAGTACAAGGATATATACTCCGGAGGGGGTTTGAGCAGAGGAAGGAGGACTTGCTTGTTTCCTTTGGGTTTCTTAAAGAAACCAAATACTGGAAACAACTGCAATAGAAGAGAAGATAAACTCATCGCATCCAGGACTCTTGAGACAAATGTTCTTGCTTAAAGGTTTAATTGGGATGCACATTATAAACTTCCGTTGAGTAAGTAATAGTGCACTAGAGTAAGTGGTTGCTGTTATTTCTTGCCTTTAAGCAAAAATACCAGGCAAAGATTGATTTATTTAAATTTTGCCTTTGACAATTAAAAAGTCCACTTTGTACAAGAAAGGTTTTCTTTGGCAAACCTGTTACTTTTATTAACATTTTTAGGAAAGCAAAACATTGGCTGCTGAAGAAAACAAGGCATTTGTAAAGCCTGAGGATGGATGTATGGATGAGGTAGCTATGTGAAAAAGAAAACTCTGAAAGTGGGTTTGATGTGTAAAGATGTGATGAGAGTAAAAAGAATCACAAATAAAAGCCCAGACTGAACCTCCTGATACAGGATGTATCAGAGAATTAGGTCATTACAAAAATGGCTGGGTTGAATAGGAGTCTGATTACAGTGGTGACAGCCTGCATTCAAAGAGAAGGAATTACAGGAGGGTGTTAGAGACTGGTTCATTATTTGTGGGGATACTCAAAACCCTCCTCTTCCACTCAGTTTATTTTAGAGTAATTCTGCCTCTCTATCTGCTGCTGACATAATCTGAGTACAAGACAAATTGAAAGCAGAAATAATGACAGTGAGAATGGTAATGGGGCTTACTGGAAATAAATAAGTGTGGTGGGTTGACCCTGGCTAGACGACTGTGACCACCAAAGCCACTCTGTCACTCCCCTCCTCAGCTGGGCAGGCGAGAGGGAATATAACGAAAAGCTCGTAGGTCGAGATAAGGACAGGGAGAGATCACTCACCAATTACTGTCACAGGCAAAACAGACTCAGGGAAATTTAAATTTTTACCAATCAAAATCATAGTAGGGTAATGAGAAAATAAAATCTAAATCTTAAAACACCTTCCCCCCATGCCTCCCTTCTTCCCAGGCTCAACTTTGCTCCCAATCCGCTCCCTTCTCCCCGCCAGAGGCACAGCGGGACAGGGAACGGGGGTTGTGGTCAGTTCATCACACGCTGTCTTGGCCGCTCCTTCCTCCTCAGGGGAGGACTCCT
>NW_010553401.1:2695-3990 GCF_000687285.1 Phaethon lepturus | reverse complement strand
ACAGTTGTTCTGAGCATTTAACTACGGAAACCATATTCTTTAAGTGAGGAGAAATGGATGTGTTGACTACAGCCCGGGATGACTGGAAAGCAGTTTACTGAGATGAGAAATTCACTTCATAATACTCTGCTCTACTGAGTGTCTGGCCTTATAATAACTCTACAGTGCCCAGTGTACTAGATGGAGCTTTTAAAAATAAACATTTTTTTAAGATTTTTATATATATATATATAATTATTTATAAAACATTTTTATAAAACATAAAAAACATATATATGTTCTACAAGCTTTGCAGTCTCAAAAAAAAAAAGCAAAACCACCAAACAAAACCCCTGAAAACCTGCATAACACCAATTCCTAAATTTTAAAGTCAGTTAGGTTTTAAAAAGAACAATTTATTCACAACAGAACAGTACCAGAATATTTTTGAACAGATGCTATTTTACACCAATTTTACATTTATCCTCTTTGTTTCTGACTGCTAAAGGATTAAATATACAATAGTGTTTCTTGGAGGAAGCAATTTGAGATTGTAGCTAACCACTGGAAAGCAGCAGAAGAGGAAGATACAGCAAGTAACCAGCCTATTTTACTTCCCACACAGACAGCCGAGGAAACAGGTTTGAATGATTCACTGAGATTCTTTTTCTGCAAGACAAAATGTCTCCATGCTATTGTTGCTTCAGCAAAACATGGGAGGGAAACAAAGACAAATACATGTATTATAATCATTCAGGCAAAATATGCCAGACAGTGACAAATAACTGCTTAAATAGAAATTGGGCAGCTTTGGTTGTTGGCAGAAGCTTGAAGACATTTTTGTTTTTAAACAGAAAACCAGTGGCAGCATCGTGTGAATACAAGATTTAACTAGCATGGGAGGCTTTTAGGCTGTGTCAGTCAGTGTTTGGGTTTGTTACACTCACCGCTTCCCTTGACCTTCAGTGTATTTATTTGATCTGTAAAAGAGGATCAAACAGAGCATTGCCAAAAGGGAAATTATGGCTGTCTGGGCCCTTAACCTATTGTAAGAACCTCTCCTTCAAAGCCAAGCTATGAATACGCACACAGCACTTCTGCAGCAGTGATAAAAGATTTCTGGTGCATCATGAAGATGAAAAATGATTCTCAGTTGAGAGGGAAATTGCCAGAGGTGTCAGAAGACATGTTGCAGTGACGTAAACAGCGACACAGACATTAATTTCAATAATCTGACAGTGAAACGGTGCATATCTGAGCTGCCTAATTCATTATGATCTTCCTTCTTTCACAGCACAATTTTGTCCTTTGGGGTC
>NW_010553401.1:0-2664 GCF_000687285.1 Phaethon lepturus | reverse complement strand
CTTTCCCTAAGCTCCCCACCCCCAAAGGACAGCACCTAGACGTTTCAGTCCAGCAGGGAGCTTTTCATTAAGTATACTAAATAGAGCAATGATCCGGAAAGGTCATGCCAGCCTTTCAGCACGCCCTCTCTCCCAGCTAAGTACTTTTCAGGTACAATTGATTATCTTGTCTTTTAGGTTTGCATGATTCCATCAAGCAGCAGCACATGTGGCATCAATAACATTATTGATATTGTGATGAGCTGCATCCCAACCTGGTGCAGCCTCCATCCCACATTCTGTGGTGCTAAATCGCAACAGAGGTTGAAGTCTTTAGAGTGACAATCTGGAAAGGAAGAGATGGTGCCGGGGAGAGCCGGCACAATAGCTGGTATTACCATGACCTGACTACGTGGCATAACGTAAAGAGTACCCCTCAATGAGGGCCAACTGTTCTCTCACCAAGGTCCATTTATTAAGTGCTTTAAAGCCTTGTTGTTGTATGCTGTGTTACATCCATTTAAAAAAAATAATAAACTGAGTTACTAAAAAGAGGAGTCAAGAGTTTCTTGGAAGTGTTCTTTGTTCATCTGCTTAAAAAGGAAAGATCCCCAGGTGAAAGATATTCACATGCTGATTTGTGAAGAAAGCCACATACATGCTTTAGCATACCTGCTCGCCTCTTACAGTGCTATGCAAGAATCGTGAAACCTACTTCCAAATTACTGTAGCTGTCCCAATGTATGCTCTATGCATTTTATAAGATCCACATCAACCAGAGGCTGGTTCTCAGTATATGATACTCATACATTATTACCTGTGACAACAACTCCATACCTGGTACCACACCAAAAATCTCCATTTTATATTTGCCCACAAGAATTGCACATTTGCCCATGACATTTCCCTGTATCGAAGACGTAGTAAACTACTGACTTTGGAAAAAAGGGCACAGGGGGTGTCTGTATATAACAACAGTCAAAGCCTTAGCTTCCTTACACTGTCAGTTCAGCAGAGGACACAGATGGTCACCTTGTGCTGAGGCAGCTCAGAAAATGCTTTTCAAAGTAAAAATATAAATGGGTTGTGTCACTTTTAAAGTCTGAAATATTCCACTGGCACCAGTTCAACTACCTCTTAGTTAAGAGGTTTCTGTACAATAAATAAATTTGCAGAAGTGCTAGGTCACAAAAAAGAAAAAAACCCAGTCAGCTCCTTCTGCCCTATTTCTCTCATCATTACAACGCACTCTTGGAACTTTCAACTTCAGGGAAATGCAAATTGTTCCACAATGAATTATGCAAGAGGAAGGAAATACATGTGGGTATAGATACGACAGCAAAATCTCTTGCAGCACACATGGGATGACAAGATGCAGAGACTGCTCTTCACTCTTCTGCAACTGAAAAGAGAATAGTTAAATTATACCTGTAGTGAGGTTTTATATACAGCCCTATTCAACTCCACTTACAGCATCAACAGCACAGAAAGGGACACAAGACTTGAGCCCTTGGTTACAGGATGACAGAAAGTGACCTGGATACGCAGATACAAATCCCATTTTCCCACGTAGGGTTACATTTGTCTTTCGCTGCAGACTCTGTTGATTTGCTATGTCCTACTTCAGACTTGGTAAAGTGCACATACTTGAATCCTGCCTGTTCAATACCCAACATAAATCAAGTCACTAATTGTCAGTGGAGCTGTTTATTTCTACAAGGGCTTTGTACCACTAGCCTATCCCAGATTGCAGTGGTGGGTATTGAAGTAGCAGAACGTACTTCAGATCAAGATGATGGTCAAACACCTACAGAACTGCAAGAGATTCCACAGAAGCATCAGCCTAAAGTGAGAAGTGGGTAAAAGACAAGGTACTTCAGCTGGGGGGGTGGGAGGAGGACACAATGGACGGGAGGCCACCGAGAAGATGCAGTAGCTGGAAACATCCCACAGTACTGACAGCACTAAGTGATTCCCATCCTCATCTTCACTGTGAATACTCCAGCACAGCCACAAAAACATTCCACAAGTGTTTTCCCCAGAAAAAATACTCTCTCACAGGTTGAGAATAACAAAGTTTTACCATGGGTCAGAACAATATTACCAAAAAAAAGCATAAAAAAATGAGTGTTCACAGATTGTCAGAGTATAGAGGAAAACTTTCCAATTTTGCATTACTATGAAGTTGACCTGAAGGTAAAAGGAAAACAAACAAGCCATGGGAAGCAACTTGTTTACTCCCACTGTTCTTCAGTTGCACCAGTTCCCTCAAGATGAAGATGTTTCTTCACAGTTATACAAGAAAATTGAAGGGGGCAAGGGAGAAGCCCTGCTGAGGGGGGCTTTTGTTTGTCACAAACACGACACAAAACAGCAGCCACAAGTCTGAAGTAGCAAGGGCAGCATGTCAAAAAAAAAAAAAAAAAAAAAAAAAAAAAAAAAACAAAAAAAACCAATAAAAAATTTAGAACTAATAACACCCGGGGGTGGCCCACCAGCCGCCAGTTAGCATTCACCGCGGTGCAGCGCTGGAGCTGCTGCGTCTGTCTCATCCTTTGCTGGGGAGAAAGAGGGAAAGGGAAGAGAGTGCTATTGCTATTTGTTTTCCGCACCCCGTCACCACCAGGGTCTCCAGAGCTCTTCCCAGGCTCCCGGCACTTGCCAGCCCTTGGGGAGAGGGCCCGG
>NW_010553400.1:0-10122 GCF_000687285.1 Phaethon lepturus | reverse complement strand
TGGAAGTGTTCAAAAAACATCTGGACGTGGCACTTCGAGACATGATTTAGTGGGCATGGTGGTGCTGGGTTGAGGGTTGGACTTGATGATCTTGAAGGTCCTTTCCAACCTCAGTGATTCTGTGATTCTGTGATTCTGTGATTTTGTGATTCCGCTCCTAAACCCATTTGCCTTTAGTTGAGACATTTCTTGTTCTTCCATTTTGCTCTGTGGAAAAGTTCACAAAATTTAAAATATTATCATTCTTCAATTATTTACTAGAATTAAAGGGAAATTCATAATCATAAGGTTGGTCAAGCAGGACCTGCCTTTCATGAACCTGTGCTGGCTGAGCCTGGTCCCCTAGATGTTCTGCACATGCCCTACGCATTTCTTTGAATCTACTTTAAAGCCGTCTCGACGAGCCCTGCCAACTCATAAGTGAGAATACTTTTGCCCCTTGGATATAACTGAATTGCATCTGCCACCAGAAGGCCCGGTACCGTGTAAACCACTCCATGGTCAAAAACCACAAAGTTCTGCCGATGGCACCAACCCCTGAGCCACGTGTTAACCACGTGTGCTTTCCTGTTCCTTTCAGTGTTCCTCCCTGACACTGAATTAAAAAAATATGTTTTTACTAAATCCGTGAAGGATGTTAAATTCTATATTTCATATTGCTGTCTCTTTGAAATCACTCTACAGATAACAATCTAGTAATACTTATTCTGAAGGTACATATTTTTGCAGGTGAATGAAGGTATGTGTAAGAAACACAAGAAGGTATTGATGAACAAATTCAGGAACTGATTCTTGAAACTGCTGGGATATAAACACTTCCCAGTGGGTTTGCTTGATTGATTTATTAAGAATTCCTGAAAACTTCCTCACATTTACTTCCCATCCTTCCACATCTTAATTTTTTCTCTGCCTATATCTTTTACAGTTTTATCTGTAGGAGTCTGCAACAAATTTAAAAATGCTGTCCAGATTCTGCATTAAATAGCATTTATTACTATCTTCCTGTTTAAGGATAAAAATGTGTATTCATTAGGATTCAGCAAGTCCAGCTAAACTAATAAATGTTTTGTGGAACCATGTTAAGTGGCTTATAACATATCCTGTTATCTGTCAGCTTTTCAGAAACAGATTGGCTATTGTAGATGACAAAATTTTTTAACTTAAAATAATTATCATACTCTTTGCATGGTTTCGGTGAGCAGACTCTGTATAACTATGTGACCTCATTCTACAGAGGTTGGCTGTGCCTAACAGTGCTTTGGGAAGGATTAAGATAAATTCTGCATCCAGACCGTACACCCTTTGATCTGCTAGGCTGTTAGTCCTCCTTTCATGCAGCAACAGGAATATGAAGGTTCTATACATAATAAAATAAAATATTAAATATTAAATTGAGGTATCCTATACTTCTATGCTTTGCTACATTTTAATTTTTATAGCTGTCTTTCCCAAGTTACTACCAGTGGATTACATGTTTCCTCGGGCAGGAGGCAATGCTTAAAGGCTGCTTTAGTTGTTAAGGTTAGACTAAATACAAGCAAATAAACAGACTGGCAAACATGGAGAGTTAGACTGTGGAGCATATTTCTAGTGAAGAAAGTTTTATTTATTTGCTTGCATGTTTGCTTGTTCCCTTGTATCATTATTTTGCGCATATAGCTGTAGACCAGTGGGAAATTATGAGCTAAGTAGGAGATATGGATGGGCAAAACCGTGCTATCACAGAACAGATATCCAAGTCTGGCTTGTGTTACCTGACTGTTTCTGTAGGGCTGTGTACAACTGGGACTTCTGTGGACTTGTCACGAGGGCTGAAGACCACTTCCAGACCTTAAGTGCAGGGTCTCCTCCATATCCCTCTCTTCCAAGCATCTTTCACAAAGGAAGAGGAAAGGCTGAATGAGCCGCTGGCTGACCTTATGCATTCCCTGAGTCTAGTCCAGTAAGTCCCAAGGAAAATAAAAGACGTTTATAATTTAATTAATTTTAATTTTTCTTTATTTCTTCTTTTTTTTAATTTATTAAGTGTCCTAGGAAGAGAACAACATGAAAATACAATTGTTTACCACTACACAAGGAGAAAAAGGCTGATCATTTGTTCATTCCTTTATTATTCCACAAAAACCACGTCAAATATGCAGGCAGGAAAGCAATTAAGCCTCTTGACTCCAGTAATTTAATTAATTTTAATTTTTCTTTATTTCTTCTTTTTTTTAATTTATTAAGTGTCCTAGGAAGAGAACAACATGAAAATACAATTGTTTACCACTACACAAGGAGAAAAAGGCTGATCATTTGTTCATTCCTTTATTATTCCACAAAAACCACGTCAAATATGCAGGCAGGAAAGCAATTAAGCCTCTTGACTCCAGTGTAATATTCATGTTTTCAAAAAGAAGAGTGTTTGATTTTCTTTTTGGGTTTTGTTTGTTGCATTTACTTTTGCTCTTGAGAGTGTGTGTGACTTTAAGTCTGCACTACTGTTCTGACTATATGATTTCTGGCAGAGTGAAGTGTGAAAATAAGGTACACATTTTCAAGAGGCTAAAATGAAATCTGTTAATAATTGCTTTGGGTTGAATTATAAAGGAAGGCATTATACTGCCAACAGTAAGTGGACGATTTGTGCAGATGGTAGTTCAAGGATGCCACAATCCCCATGTGCAACAGCTTCATAGCAGCAGATGTCTGAGACTGAGACACCTCATCAGGCCCAACTTACCTCTTTTCCCCACGCATTACTTTGGAAATCCATGCTGTACTTTGTGCTTATCTGGGTTTGATGGTTTTCAACAACTCCATTACTCTGATATTAGTGGTAGTGCACTTTGTTCTGCCAATGTATGGCTTTTAGAGACAAACTTGTTTTGTGTAAGTACACAGATGAAGCTTTCACATCACCTGTATTCTCTAATTGGAAAAAAGGCCTTGTGATGAAATACAAGAGGCACCAAGCTTCCTCATGTCACCACAGGGTAGGTACTGTCATTCAAATGACAGAAAAGACTACTTATAACATATGAAGTCTGCTATGCTTCCAGAAGGACCCCAAAGTACAAATATTCACATGAAAATGGTATACAAACTATGTTGTCTTAACAAACAAGGACACTTTCACAAGGTCATTTTACTGGTGATAAGAAGTGTTTATTTGTTTTTCATCTGGATAGTTGCGTAGAATATATTTCTTAAATTTTGAATTCTTTGGCTTTTTTTAACTATCTCCCTTCCCCCTCCCAAAAAAATGGGAAAAAACCACAAAAGTGATGTTAACCCAAATTTTTCCTTGGGGGAGGGGACAGGAGAGAGTGGCATATCGAAGCATTATTATGCCTTTGTTGTTAAATCTTTCAGGGTATATTTCACTTTGGTCTGTTTCCAGACACCTGAATTTTCTGCATTATCCAGCAAACCTGTTTCAGTTGTCTGGGACATTAAAGCAAGAAAATAAGCATAAGACCTGCTTTGTGCTTTCTGAACTTGTAAGCATAATACAATGGCCTTTATTTCTTAAGGAATCAAAACTATTTTTCTGATGGTCATGCCCATGTAATAACTCATTCTCTAGAAGGTACTGCATACTTTCCATCAACAGAGAGAAACTGTCAGGGCTTTCATTACAGACAATTGCATTTAAATGGTTTGATTATTTTATTTCTCATTAAACTGAAGTGATGATTTGATAAAGTTTTTTAACAGCAAGAATAGACTGACTTTAAATTAGGAATGGATAACATAGGCTTCTGGAGGCAATGTAAAAACATGCGCGTGTGTGTGTGTATGTATGTGTGTTAAAGCATGTATGTTTATGTATACATGCATATGCACATATACACAAAATATGCATAAAAATAAGTAGGGAAGAGATATGTAATTTGAAGAAAGATCTTAATAAACAAACATGTCAAAGGAATTTCAAAATTTACAAAGGTGCTGTCAGTTGTCCAACATGTTGTTATTTTTCCATATGTGATTTAGTGAGAATTAGAAAATTAATCCTGTAGCAAGAATTAGATGCTAAACAACTGAAATGAAAGGAGAGAAGGAAATAATCCTGACTGGCTATTTTTATGTTGATGAGATGACAAGCTGCCTCCCCACCCTCATGACTGACCTTCTGCTGGTCCCTGGACAAGCTCCATCACATTGCCAGTTTGCTGTTTCATACGACGATTTATGAGGTGGCTGGCGAATACTTAGACTGAAGTCCTGTGTGTTATTAAGCTTGCTGATCCAGTTTAGACCACTACCTCCTTTGCATCAGAATCACCATTGCAGTACAGTATGTCCCCAGAACACTGTGGGAACATCCTGGAGACAGGCAGATGAATGATGAAATTTTGTGCCCTCCTCACTCTTAAACTCAGTGGGCTCAAAATTTTAACTTCGATTTCCTGTAAGCATCATTTCCTATATTTCATATGTTTTATATGAGCTTGTAATGTGCCATCTTCATTTCACCCCTTCATTCAGGGAAGTTAAAATTTTTCAGGTGTTTTCTCTTCTAGAAGATTCTTCATTTGCTCTGCTTGCTGAGTAGATTTTCTTTAACTAAAGACACATTTTTGCAAACAATCATATTTGAGGACATCTGGAACTTTCTGTCTTTAAGTTGAAAACTTTATTATTGTAAGCATTCTTCTGAAGAATAAGAAATGTGCTGATAACATTACCAGCATCCTTATGATGAATAGCTTGAGAAGTTATTCCAGTCATATATTACTGAAGGACTATGCTCAGACAAGGCTTTTATCTTTTCTAAGAAAAGGCAAGGGCATACCAAAAAGCTTTGGCTCTCATAAAGAGGTTACAGCTTCCTTATGGACTGGGCAAATGAAGCAACAGAATATTGTTAATCATTCATTTAAAGATCTATCTTCTACACACTGCTGGGGAACACCATCATTGCAAGGAGGTATGTAAGCAAGGTGAATATATATCTGATAACCCTGGAATTCAGTGCAGCTATATGTACACCAGGTAATAAGATTAGAGGGACAATCTGCACTCCCTCTTTGCATCTCTCATAACCTATGTTATGAGAATTTTATAAAGACAACAGAGCCTTTTGAATGTTTGTTGCATGAGCTCAGTGTTGAATTCAAGTGGAGGATAGACGTTCCTTTCCAGGAGCAATATGATTGTTCAGATCTCTAACAGAACTACATGTTCTGGAATGAGACTCAAATTGATGAAAGAAAAAAACTTCAACACCAACACATTTCATGAAAAAGGAAACATTTTTGTAGTGCAATTGAATCCCACACTAAAATGCTAGCAGTGCAGAACACTGCTGCCTAGGTTTTTTCACATAGAGACCTTATCCCCACAGGTTCTCACTGGGTATTTCTCTCTTGTGAAGGCCTTTTGTGTGCTTGAACTTCGCTCAGGATTACTGGCGGCAGCTACTATTTATACCTGTGTCTTATCAGGGTTTAGGAAAAAAACAGTTGTAAACTTAGAGCTTGTAACTCTAAACTTCCAGTCGCACAGCTAAAGGGGAGAGGACATCAGTGGATGTCAGAAGTACTTGACAAATACCTTGAATGACACCACCCGAGTCATTCCCAGCTAAGACTGGGAATGCTCATGTCAATGGTGAATATGTTCCTTGCCAAAAAATTGATACACATGGGGGGTGAGGAGGTGTTGGCTTCCTACACATTTGGTATTCCTAAGCTCAGCTGGAAAGCCACCATGCTGAATTCACTTCTCCTGAAGACTCTGTCATCCCTTCTGTGATGCTTTTCCTGCCCTCTGCACCAGAAAAAAATCTGCTTTGTTAACACAAGAGTAACTTGCCGTATTATTTATTATACACCCCAGATGCAGTCTGGTTGAGGAAAAGATACCACATTTTTTGCCACTTGATCTGTGTTTTTACGGTATCCTTTAATCCTGGTCATTTCAGAAGCATAGCAGAGGTACTGGCAGTGTCACTTGGAACAGTGCTATACCCCGTTCTGAGATGAAAGGCATTAGTGGGCCACTGTGTAGATTTAAAACAAAGACTGTCATAGACTTTATTAAAACAATGGATTGTGCCAAGCCCAGATCCTGAGGCTCATGAGAAAATGTGGTCAAACCTCTCTAGGCATAAACAACTTATTGAAGATAATAGTTGGAGTTGCCTAAAGCCTGGTAGGTCAGAGCTAACACAGTACATTAAGCAAGGATTTTCCTCAAGACAGGACAGAGAAGCTGTTAGCTAGAATTTATGTTTGTTGGATAAAAAAAGTCAGAATTGAGAATTGCAAGTGAAAGCTTGAAAGGAATTTTTTTTTTGTTTGTTTCTTTAACTAGAATAACTCCTCCAGAGAAACCATTTTATGGACACATTCTGAAACGGATAGACTCTGAAATGTTCTCCATGTTTACTGTGGACATTTCAACACCATAGGTATTTAAGAAGTGACTATGGCATAGGCCTGGGATGATTTTTTTCATTTTTTACCCAGTTTGCCCTTCAGGAATTAGGCAGGAATTTTAGTATGTGAGGTGGGCTGGTTGTCAGAGTGGATAATGAATTTACTTTTTCATGGCTTGGTTCAATACTTTTAGGGCATTGTTCCATCTTGTGGAAGGGCAGGCATCTCTGAGTAATTTACTTATCGTATAGGTAGTACTGAGATTTAAGCATACAACCTAGCTGTGTATGTGCCTGCTTCATTTGAAAATGAATACTAATACTGACAACAGTGATAAGGCATTGATATCGTTAGTAGTAACTAAGAAAGCTTCTGTTATACCTAAGATAAAAATACATGACCATAACAGACAGATTAAACACATTTTCAACCAATTACACCAGAAAATATGGTAAGCCATAGGACTCTGCTGGTCATTTTGCTATTGATTTCTTAGGTAAGAGTCTCAGACACTTTGCTAATGGTGGCTGCTTAAAACCTTAGAAAGACACACATTTGTAGGGCTACTCTGAAGGTATTGACTTTACTATCTAAGCCTGTCATTTGGGCCTTTAATGAAGTGCAGCTATTGAAAACAGACGAGGCTGGGGTCACTGAGAAGCCTGCTTTTAAATCATTCATGGGCTCTCTTTGATTTTAAAATCTATTTCCATCCACAGTAGAGGCAGATGGGCTGATTGTCAAAACTCTTTCATACCTGGAAAAAGCTGCTGTTACCAGGACCATTTCATCAAGGATATTTACAATCATAAATTTTCAGATGATTTAATTAAAGCATGCTTAACATTTCATGAAAATTAGTTTTACAAGAAGGCAAACTGTTAAAGTCAGTCTTCTGCTCCTGCTATGGACAGTGAAAAGTGTACGTCAGTGTCACCGGGCCCACCAGGGTAATACAGCTCTCCTCTACCACACTCTGACTTGCTGTGGAGTGAGAATGTGTCTTATTAGAAAATGTATTGATTCCCTGTGTTTCCATCCCACCTGAGAAACCACAGGAGCCAGTGCACTGCTCGGAGGGTGATTTTTTTTTTTTTTATAAGGGTTGTGCTTGCTGAATCTCTTATCAGTGGCAAGAGGCAGGAGAAAGAGTATTTACTCCGATTTTTTTATGGGTATAGCTGCAAATACCGGTTTGTTTTCTTTTTATAACTACTTTTTTTCAGTGACAGCCTCAGAAATCAGTCATATGTGTGTTACTTTGTGCCGGTTTGACGAGAGAAACTGCTGTGAAATACCCTAGAGAAATCTTGGTACCTATTACAGATATTTTAAAAGGAAAAATTTACTTTTATTAATTTACTTTTTGATCCATTTTGATCTGGAAATTAACAATCACAAAATATGGATTCTTTTTAGGTATCCAAAAAATCATCTGTAAAAGAGCTTTCATAACCTGCCAGATGTATGTGTCTGGATAGATCTTCCTGATGACACACTTGAAAAAGAAAATAGTTGTAAACCTCTGTTTCTTTACCAAAACATGTAAGGATAGCAACAAGTTTTCCCTTTCCAGGTTACAAAGAGTATGAGCTGTTGAAACTCACAGAATTGAACGAAAATCTTTAGGTTGTCTAGCCTGCTTGTAAAGAGACAGATAATGCATATTCACTTTGTTGGAAGTCTCTAAGGGGCCATGTTTATACTATTAGGCACTGAACGCATGCCTACAAAGAGACAGCCTGGTCCTGAGGAGTTTATTGACTTCAGTTTTACAACAGAAAGACAAAAGGAAGGAGAAAAAAAATGTTATTTGTACTTTACATGGTAAGGGACTGAGGCAGAGAGAGTAAACATCTTCCTGGCATACAGACTCAGTTAACCCTCTTCTCCAGGGGTCACATCTCCTCTCTGGCTTCTTTCAAATGGCAATTGCCAGGTGGAACAGAAACCATGGGCTCCTTGCAGGCAATTCCTAACCAGAGCTGGATGGAGATGAGCAGCTCCCCGACTCCAGGGAGATCCACTGACATAATTCACCAGTTACACCTTCCTAACCTTAAACTTTGAGATGTTTGTCAAAGTGCTTTTAAAAGATGGAACTCAGTGAATAAACCAGGAAAAAAGATCTGGTTTTCCCTTAATTATTTTCAAAGATGTGTCTGAAAGTCTAAAGGCTTCGAAGCAAACCTTGCTTTCTTGTAGAGTCCTCAATGTCCAAGAAACTTTGCTTCTCCTCTCAGAAACACTCCCATCACCAAGAGGGGTGCTGAGAAAGTAAATACATTAGCAATGTTGATGCATAACTCTGATTAAGACCATAAGAATAGCTAAAGAAATTACTCCAGTTAATAAACCTCCCATGCTGAAGATAATACATCCTGCTGTTTGTGTTTTATGCTCACTTTTCTTTTTCCTAAAGTTGCTTTGTAAAACATAACACCACTGCCTATTTCTGTTATTGTTAATTTTCCATTGCTCCAAAGCTCTTTTGTTTTGTTGCTGTGACTTTACTACCCAAGCCTGAGCTTTCTCACACAATTGCATCATTGCTTTACAGCACAATAATGTAGAATTTGGAGCAGGAAAAACCACTTTTGAAACAGAAGCAGAAACAGTGATGTAGAACAAGCTTGCTGCTACCCTGCAGCCTATTTAATTAACAGAATCGATCACTTCTTGGTAAGGATAGAGTGATTCGATAGAATTCAGGGAGAAAACACCTCCTTTTCAGGGCAAGGATAGTTCCTTTCTGACAGTCCCACTGTTTTTTGAAATTACTCTCTGCTGCTTCCCACAGAGGAGAGAAAAAAATGATTTTTTTTTTTTTATATGTGTTTAGAACCTCAGAGTCTCCAGAATGATAAGTGACTTTATGGCAGATTCCTCACACAGGACAAGACCTTCTTTGTCAAACTACTAGTTAATATTAAAATGACTTAATTAGTTCAATATGGTAAATACAAGTTGTTTCAAAATACATTTTAAATGTAAAGCCTTCACTGTTACACATGCAGACATACATGCAGACATTATAAATATTCTTTAAACAGGTTTTCCAAGTTATAAATATGGTATCTATTTTTATATGTAACCCATCTAGTTTATGATACAGAAGAGTTTTGAATTAAAAAAAGTAGTTAGCACCAAAAACGTGTGTATTCTTGCTCAAATAATAAAATTGGTGGCCAGTCCTTCAGAAGTCCTTAACACCTGCTGAAATAACTGAACTCTGGACCTTAAAACAACTGCAAACCTGTTGCTTTTCATGGATTTCTCTTTCATGATAGTCAAATTCACATGGGTGTATCAGTTTTGCATAAGTGAGTAGATGTTAGCCCAACCACTACAGGAGGCAAAGTGTTTACGTGGAACATGTTATCCATTGCAAGGTAGACAGGCAAGTAAAAAAATCCACCAAAACCCATTCAAATGAAGTCAGTCTGAACATAAATGTGCTGTATCCATTTCATCCTGGTCTTTATACTACTCATGACTGCATAAATTGAGGATTAAAAATCCAGTTTTACGTCTTTTGTCATCCTCACATGTGAAACTGGAATGTTAAGAACATCTGACATTTACGTATTTACATGCAATGCAGTTTGTCTTGTTGCTAGTTTCAAAAATAAGGGTACCAAAGTTTTATATAGAGTATTGCAGTTAATTTTCTAGAAGCTTAAACAGCTCTGGAGAATTAAGAATGAGGAAGAGTTGGAATGTTTTAGAATCACAGAATCACAGAATCACTAAG
>NW_010553399.1:14470-15953 GCF_000687285.1 Phaethon lepturus | reverse complement strand
ACCCCGCAGGCACCGGGGGGGTAATTCGCAGAGGCTGCCCCGTGGATCGCAAGGTTATACCCATCAGAAAAGCGCAGGGCACGCTGCTGGCCGTCGCGGGGGTGGTTCTGTGCAGCCTGGGCTGTGATACAACCCGGCACCGATTCCCAACGCACAAGCACCCGGGCTCCACAAGATCAGGAGGCACTGCAAAATCATGGAGCTACATTTTGAGGCACTAGGTCTTGGGCTAGAAAACAAGAATAGGTCTTACAAAGCCATGAAAGTGAGTTAAAATGGTCAGGATTGGGCAAAAAAAACCCTCATCAAACCCACCATCACAGACATTTTCAAATTGTCTAGATTTTGAGGTAGGTAACACCTACAGTCATAAAGAAATCAAAGCCCAGACTCCCACCTAACCTTCAGGAGCTCGGAGGCTGAGGTATAAGACATGGCACCACGAGTACGAGCTAAGACATAACCCTGCTGCACTTCAAAATATTGCCCAGGGTAGCTCAGCACTGATGAGCTGCTGCATGCCTCTGACTGGCAGTCCCTCATCTGTTCTCTTCTTGGGGTCTTCCTCTCTAATCCTTAGTGATATTAGAAGAAAAATGTGGAAATGCTATATAATTTAGACTTCAGACTTAAAGATGCTAGAGGGAGTGCGATTGTACCAAGCCGAGCACCATAAACTCTAGAAATTCAGGTTTCTGGGGAAGCAATCCAATCTGTTACAACTTGGGAGCGCTCAGGGCAGGCTCCCAAATAACCCTATGCTTCACTTGAGCAATGGCAGGCGCTGCCCCCGCCAAGACCAGTCTGGCACTGAAGTGCCCGTGATCCCACTGGCTTTACCCAGCAATGACATTACTTTTATACTATGCTTGACTGGGAGTTCTCTGTCTTTTGGTTAATGTATCATTTTAATAACCACAGAGAAACACAAAACAGGAAATGCAAAGAGCATGACCCGTGATACTTCTAAGAATTCAGAGACAACCCTCCGGCTGGTGTTATCGAGCCTTCACCAGGTTGCTCTCAGAGCCTGAAGGAGCCCAGGCCACCAGCGCTGGGGAAGAAGTCGCATCTCCCAGCACTGCTTGGGGCTGTGTCCGTCCCTGGGTGGGAATGGCTTGGGGTGCTATGATGTTCCTGGGGCAGCGACTCTATGGGGCGAGGGACAGTCCTGCGTGCTGAGCGCGGAGCAGCCTCTCTGTGGCGAGGATTGCTGGGCCTGATCACAGCATTATCACTAAACACTGGGAATAAGAGCAACGAGCTAAGCTTCTGCAGCTCTAAATCAGCATGGGGAGAATATATAAAATGCTGGCAACTCTTTTGGAGGGGGACCCAGCCAGTAATTCTGGAAAAGACCTGCTGATGAATGCACCAAAACCTTCCCTTTGATTTTCTGTTAAGTCTGGGCACTGTGGTCTTTTCCTCTTTCCCCCTGGCACAACCACTTTCCCTGGCCAGGCAAGGGTCCTTTGCTTCGGGC
>NW_010553399.1:5244-14449 GCF_000687285.1 Phaethon lepturus | reverse complement strand
CACAAAGGGCACGGCAGGCAGCCGAGACAGCACCATGAGAGCAACAGCCACGCAGGATCCTTGCCAGCCAAGGCCCTTCCTCACCTGGGCAGCTGCCCATGGAGCTGAGGCAGACTAGTGGCCCCCTCGTTATTCTGTGATGAGTCCCTCACTAATCACCCCAGGAGGCTGGAAGTCCAGGTGCCTTCCTCAGCACTCTGTACAAGATGACCGGGGGCACCTTTGTGGGAGGGACACACACACCATCCAACCAAGCGATATGCTCCACTCATCTCTGCTCCAGGCCACCTCTTCCCTTTCTTCCTACCATCTTCTCCTCCCATTTGGTGCAACACTGAGAACTCCTCAAGCAGCAGCAAAGCAGCAAGACCTGGCTCTTACTGTCTACATCCTACAACCACATTTCTTGGCTTCCACTGCCCCTGAACCTTGCATTATGAGTGAGCGATCATGGCTGCACATCATGCTCACAGGCCAAGAGTAGACTCCAAAAATAATCTAAGGATGATGCAGAAAAACAATTATAAGATTCCTCACTGTAGAGGACTCATGCCCCAAGAGGTGGCCCTGGTCACAGAGTCAGGATCCCTCACTCCCCCTGAAACCAGACCTGTGCAAATGTGTCTGCAGATGGGCTCACTGATGGCAAGAGCGAAGGGATTCCGCAGGCAGAGCATCCCCCACTCTGCTGGGCTAAGCACCTCTTGTAGCACCGACTGCCACAACCAAGAAGCCATTTCTTCTCACAGAAAGCTTCTCTGATCTAGTAGATAAAGGACATGCAAAATCCAGTCACTGGTGAGAGGAGGTATGTTCTTGTCCAAAATTAAAGAGGTCTTGTGCACGCTGCCTAAATCCCACCAGAGTGCCGGTGGTGGTGCTCCAGCTGGTGCTTCCCTGTTCACAGTCACATTGATGCTCTGCCAGACCCTTCTCCCAGGATGATCCCTGTCAGGCTCTGTGCTGCTGGGATCCCAGAGGTGGGTTGGGATTAGCTAGTTCCCTGACAGGCTTTGGACCTGGTCTTGGGCGATTCAGCCCTGCCAGCTCTGCTGATACCCTGGGCTGGCACTGCTTGTAAGACGCTGTCAGCCAGACCTGTGAACCCCCTGGCTTTGTCACTCCATCTTTCCCTGTCACCACATCCCTTCTGTCAGCCCTTCAACAGGATGCAGAGCTCTTCCGCATCCATCCCTGTGTGCTTGCTACCACTTTTTTTCCCCAGGTTCCTTACCCTATGGCATCTCTTTCTTTTCTACCTTTTCCGTCCACACAACCTCTCCTAAAATACTGAATTTCACTTTTCTAATTTATCCTTGCCATCTTTCCTGCTTTATTCAACCCACTACCTTCACAAGGTGTCCCTCCCACCGTGCCAGCACCATGCACAGGTTGTACTGAGCAGCCAGGAGCTTCCCTGCGGAAACACTGGGGACATGGAAAGGTCCTAGGGAAAGCCAGGCATCGACACGTGCCCGATTCTCACTTGGGAGCTTAATTTATAAAACAGCAGAAAAAAAAGATGACCCTGAGAGGTCATCTAGCCCACTTTGCTGCCCGAAGGCAGGATCAGCCAGACCTAAAACATTCCTCAGAGACACTCGTTCAACCTGTTTTCGAGACCTCCAAAAAGGGAGACTCCTCACCCACTCCAGGGCTACCTTTCTTCTCGACACCGGAAAGTATTTTCTAACGCCTCATCTGAATCAGTTTTGCTGCAGTCTAAGTTTATTAATTCTCACTGAATCAACTGTGCCCATGGAAAAGAGATTAGCTTTTTTTTTCCCAAGAACCATTTAAATATTTTTGTTCCCCTTTCTGTTCACAAAAGAGTCTTTAGGGACAAGGGCTGGAAAAGGACTCAGAGAAGCAAAGTCCCTGACAGCCTCAGTTTTCTTCGTAAGGGACCTCACAGTACTTCACACCCTTCCTTCATGGGGGATGAGTCAAAAAGATTGATTTGGTTTGAAGTGGCAGTAAAAATTTTATAACCAAGCAGTAAGGCTGACATGGAAAAGAGAGGAAGAGAACAGGACAAGAGAGTGTTCACCAAAGGGCTCGAGAAAAATCATGGACTAAACTGTTGAACTGTTAACACCAACATATAACTCATCACTAAATTGACCACAATACCAGAAGAATTGCAGGTAGCAAATACCAAGCTGAACTTGAAGAAGTTGAGAGCAATGCAGGGAATGGCAGACTGATAATCCTGACTTCCCTGACAAAAAAACTGGTAAAAACACCATAATGAAGAGAAGGGAAGAACTAGCAGTGCTTTGGAAAAGAAGAGTGATGCTTCACAGACCCATGGGTTCCTCAAAGCAGTCAGCAAGTGTGGGAATAAAGGTAGTTCAGTTAATGCCGTACACTGGTATCTCCTCTTCTGTTCTCCTACAAGGTCAAGACAATGGAAGATGACAGAATATCTACCCAGGGTCATCTCCAGAACTAAGAAAATAAAAAAGCAGGTCAGACTTTACAATGGAGTGAACTTACCAGAACAGTCCCAGAAGTAAACTGTGTTGTCCAGATATTCACAAAGGACTTGGAAAATGAGAGGAATGGTGAAGGGGCCGAGTTTTTCAGCAATACATAAATGCTCAAGTTGGTAAATATTAAAACTGGCTGCAAAGGGGATCTAGTGATACTGAGTGATGGACTGATAAAAGACGTTAAAAAATGCAAATACGAAAAAATACATCTAGCTATTTTGCAGAGGGACGAGCTCTAGGTTAGCTGTTAATGAAGAGGAAGGATCTTGGAGTCATTGTGGGGGGTTGTACAGAAACCATTGTTGAATCACCCGAAGCAGGCAAAAGGCAAATACACAGCATTACTGTAAAAAAGAAATTAAAAAAAAAGAAAATCTACTAGCTAAAGCTGCAGTATGTCAACATCTTGAATATTACAAGAAGTCCTGCTCACTCCATTTTAAACAGAGGGCACTATTTCTGTACAAGAAGAGATGAAGTGAACCAGAATTCTTCAGTTTAGTACAGATGCGATATGTTAGAGCTACATAAAATCATTAAAAATATGGAGAATTCATGGAGCAAAAGACCACAAATTGCTGTTAGATGCAAAGATGTGGACACCAGCCACACCAGCCACCAGCCAGCAGCCGGCTCAGGCTGTCTCTAAGCACAGCCTGCTGCAGCCAGGGAGCTGCTGAGGAGCATCACTCAGTATTTGCCTGTTTCCTGGCACATTTTGGGGCCGCAGAGGGGAACTGCCAACATGGGGGTTCTGCCTCGGGTCTGGGCCACACGCGTGGGCACTCGCCAGGCAGCACCACGGGCTGCACGCTCACCTCCCTGCTGGAAGACTTTTGCCACAAATATTTGGGCCGGAAACCAGATATTAGCATAAAGCTGAAATTCATGGTCAGTGCCAGAGAGCCAGGAGAGCTTCTTCCACCCCACGGGTTCCTGAAGAACGTTAGCAGAGCCGGCTGCTGCCTTACCTATGGGGGACAGCTGTGCGACTTCTGACCGTGACCCAGTTCTCCTGCCCTCCCTCTCACAGCCATGCCAGCAGCTTGGATCCCATGCAAGACTTTGAGGGAATACTCAAGCGTGCAGGGCCAGGAAAAGAGCGCAATAATTTTGTTCAGGGCAGCAAGCCCTCCTACTGCTGCAGCTCATGCCAGGACCATTTTGCATGCACCATTGGTGCCGCAGTCTGCAGTGGATGGAAATGCCCTGTTGGAAAAGCTCCTTCACAGGTGAGCTACATGACAAAACAGAAAGGAGCCTGACAGCAGTGAGGAGATAAGCAAGGAACCTAAGGCACGGTCAACAGCGGCCTTTTGGGGGTACGCAGCACCTCGGGCATTGCTATGCCAGGTCTGCTTGTCATTTGGAGATGGACACTCCCCACAGACCTGCCTGCTGCACCCGGTTGTGCCGTGACACTGTCACAGAGCACGAGCTCGTGATGGCAGAACACAGACATTTCTATATTTGTGGATATCAATGTTTGACTCAACACACTCTCTTCCCTACTGGAAGTCCGTCAGTGAGGCTCTGAGCTAAATAAATCATATTCCTTCATAGGTTTATATTCCTTCACAGGCTTCAAAAGCGCAGGTAGAAGTGCTCTACTACCATCCTCCCCATCTTTGCTGTTAACACTGACCCTGCTGTCAGAATTATCGGGCAAGATCCTCTGCTGGGGTCTGTCAGGAGATGGAGATGGGGAACCTGCGATAGGATGGCTGCAGGAAGGAGCGGGGCAGATGTACCAGCTCTGAAAGCCAGATGCGCACCTGCATGGTGCATCTCCCAGAAGTGTCTGAGCACAGACACTGTCACAACTGCTGGCACTAGGGAAACCGCTGGGGACCTCTGCACGGCCGGGGTGGATCAGGGCACACGCGCTTCCCCAGTCTTCTCAGTTACACACTGCATCACCAAAGAACTGATGGCCCTTTAGAAGGCTGTCTGCAATGCGGGGCAGTGCTGTGCCCGAGGAGTAGGACAAGGGGTGATGGTTTTAAACTAAAAGAGGGTAGACTTAGACTAGATATAAAGAAGAAATTTTTCACAATGACAGTGGTGAAACCCAGGTTGCCCAGAGAGGTGGTTGATGCCCCCTCCCCAGAAACATTCCAGGTCAGGTTGGACGGGGCTCTGAGCAACCTGCTCTGGTTGAAGATGTCCCTGCTCATGGCAGGGGGGTTGGACTACATGACCTTTAAAGGTCCCTTCCAACCCAAACTATTCTATGATTTTATGAATGCTCCTTCCAACTACGCTGCCCTGCTGGGACACCCCAGTCATCAGACCCTCCTCCCCGGGTCTCCCCCAGTGCTCACACTGTATAAGAGAGGCTCTTCCCAGTTTATCTTAACCCTTCAGCTCTATCAGCTCAACAGAAGCCCCTCTTACACTGAGATCACTCCACTATGTCGCTGTCACTCTACTCACAGACACAGCACAGGAATGAGGGAATGCTACCAAAGGTACAGGAGATGCTGCCAGGAGGTCGGCATGCATCTACAGCAGAGCTGAAAAGTGCTGTGGGATGCTGCTGGCAGGACATAGGAGAGGAGAATGAGGAGGGATGAGGCATCCCTCATCTCCCAGATGAAGTGGCTGTTAACAGTGAAGAAGATGGAAATGGCTGGTTGGAAAAGGAAGAGAATGGCAGAGTGTTTCAAGGGGCCTGAGGAAAAGTTGCAGCTTCCCTGACTCCTGGGCATGAAGCTTAGCCATCAGGATATGGGGCTTTTTAATTTACCTGCATAAAGTTTCAAAAGCTGTTATAACAGCAAACACACCTTACCCACATGTGAGTCACAGACAAACACGTTCACTGATAACAAACACATTATTCTTAGAGAGACTCAGGTCCTACCTCAACATGCGAATAGCTCAGACAACCATCCGAGTCCCCTGAAGGAGTGGCAAGAGGTAGGAGAGGAGACAAAGGATCTACAAGCTGCCAGTACAATACTCCTATGCTTGTTCCCTTACGTGTGCTCATGAGCTTCACTATCTTTGGCTCATCTCAAGGGTCAGCAGTGCCCAAGGCTTTGATACAACAAATCAGTCCCTAATCAATAACTGCATCTCCTTCTCCTTTTCATTACAAAGCTGGTGAGCAACAAAGAGACGTGCTGAACCCCAAGAGGGGCGTTTATTTGATTATCACATGCACAGGATTAGACGGTTTAGGTGAGTCACTAAGTCTGGATCTTTTCCGTCTAGTTGCACAAGCATGGCCATGGTGTTGGAGAAAACTCTCACTACACACCTCACTGTCCTACTGACAGCTCTGCTGAAGTTGCTCTCCTATGGCCAGAGAGGTCCAACACAGGGGAAGCAAGTGTCACTTCTAGCACAGCCACAGTGGTGACAGTATGGGCCAACAAGGAAATTTCTGGCAAAGTTTCATTACGATGTCTGGTTTCCATCTCTCTCTCTGGTCCATGCATCCATTTTGGAATATCAAAGGCAAAGGGAGGTTCTGTGGTCAGCCCTGACTCACACCACTAAATGAAAGTAAAGGCAAGCTGGCTCAATTTATGGGAGAACAGCTCACACTCCTGCTGCCTCCAAGCACACTGCAAGCAGTCTGCATTCAAAACCCAATGAACAGCATCCAACCCATGTTGACCTGCTCACCTCACATACCTTAGTGAGCTCAACTTGTCCTTACTCTGGGGTACAATGCCACTGGCAATCTCCATACTTCAAGGGCTTCTTACACAATGACCTTCTGCACTGTGCTGACAGTGGTTTGGCTGTTAAAGCTATTCCACAAAACTCACGCAAGTTTTGCCCCTCAGCAACAGCTCAAAGCACTGGCAAAACCCAAGCTGTGCAGACAGCACGGCAGCTCGGTGGCATCCTTCCTACCAATCAAAGCAGAAAGCTGTATTGTCACTTGGGAGCCACTTAGGGGTGGCCCAGACATATGAGGTCTTCCACAACTGATGTGTCAAGCACCTTTACAGGAGACAGCTTTGACCCTGTCTATATTGAATAAGCAACTCTACAGCGATGGGCCAGATATAAAGACTCACCCAAACCCAGATCACTTTGCCACAGAGACTGGAGTATCATTTCCTCAACCAGCAAGTTGCTACAGTGGGTTTCAACATTAAAGTCTTGAAAGTGGATGCCAGAAAGAGCATTCTTGCTCTTCTAGAAAGGAAATAACAGATCTAGAAGAGCAAAGACTGACAAGGAAATTCTCCGTGGGACAAATTATGCCACAATTTCTTCTGAGGCATCACACATCTCCAGGAGGGCTGAACTGTTCCTGGAAGGAGACCATAGGGCTCTCCTGAGGTTGACGTGGACTGAGGAATCCTCAAGGACTCTTCTGAAGATGAGGCACAGCAGCAGCATTGCCTCCCTTCTTTCTTGGGTATTGCAGGGCCCTGACATGGATCTGAACCAACATTGTGGCTATTTCTGGAGGAACCACCAATGGTCCAGGGAAGCCTTACCTGGTCATGAGTGAAACACGGGCATTTGTCACGATTGCACATGAACCTGTGCTCACCAGGGAAAAGCTGCAGGCAGAAGATGGGCAAGGGGTGGAGGAGCCACCGCGGCTGAGCCTTCCTGGCTGGTGCGGTGCCCTGGGGGGAACATTGCCTGGTCCCCTCCCCCTTGACTATCCCTGGGCTCCACCGCCTCAGCCAGGTGCAGAACAAAAGGAAACTAATGATTTAGTTATTGCCTCAGCGCCGAAGGTTTGAAGGTCAGCCATTCAGCGCAGCGCGCATTGTATGACCAAGTGCTGCCTGTGCTGCCTGCCCTGCCTGCAGACCTGCAGCTACAGTCGGCTCAGCAGGGGCTGGTACTGTACGGCTGGCTTCTGCGCGGGGAGATGAAAGGCTTTTTTCTAATGTAATAACTGACGGCCTCTTCAGTGCCGTTTGAACTGTTTACAGACCGAGTTAACGATTACAGGCAATGTGTACCTTGGCTGCTGCCCAAAATTCTTACCCGCCCGTCAGATATTATCAAAGAGCCCTTCACTGCTGGCCTGGAGTCCTTCCAAAACACAGCGCCGAAATGCTGGCGTAGAGAAGGGGCCTTTGGCGCTCAATCACGAAACCCAAGCTAGAAAGTCACAGATCTGCTCTGGCGAGGTGTCCTGGGGACCAACCGCCGAGTCACATAGAGACACGGGGACACCCAAGAGGTTCCTGAAGACCCTTGTCCCCCTTGGGTCCGTGTGGGGTAGCTCTTCCCTGCAGGACATCACCTGGGGCTTTGCCTGTGCTGGCTTCCAGACTTTATTAGAGGACATCACGCAGCCCACGAGCTCTGGCTGCCCAGGTTTCTCTCCCTGCACGAGGTTGCTGCTGTCTATACCTCATTCTTTACACATAGCCTGCTGGTGGTTACACAGCTACTCCTGCCAAAAGCGTTTTCAACACCCTCATGCCTAAGAGTGTGGACAAGAACAAACCAGGTGGCGGGAGATTAGATAAAATCACTTCCATTGTTATTTGTAGCTGGAAAAATGCAGGTGTAGGTATAAGGTCTGGCTAGATTTGGGTTAGAAAACAAGCCCCAGCTCTCTGGGGCAAACTGCACCAAGTCTGGAAATCCCGTTGAAACGAAGGGATGAAATCAAGAACTGGCAAGCTGCTCTAATTACAGCTGAGTAACACAGAGCCACATTCAAGCAGCACTGAGGCTCCAGAGCAAACTGCTTCTGAGGCAGGAAATACCGCAGCGGCAGAGGACGGCTCCGTCCTACCGACGGTCCTGCACCCGCGGAAACCCGGGGAGGTTCAGCGAGAGCAGAAGCTAATCTCTGCACCATGCATTGCTCCTGGAAGTTTCTGTCAGGAGCAACTTCCTAAACACAACTAGAAAAAAAGAATTAAAATCTCCATTTCAGATAGAAACATGCCTCACGGACCATCAGTCCCCCTTACCGCCGAACTTCAGGCTGTAAAATGCTATTTAATACTGTTCACTAGACCATCTGCAGACTGAGCTACCATGGCTTCAAGGTATCTGCAGACCATTCTTAAAAAAACCCTGCTTCAGTCCATCTTGGGATTTAAAACTCCCAGCTCCACCAGCAGCATGAACCCATGCCTAGCAGGAGGCTGCAGCAGTGCTGGTATGCCATCATCCAAATGCTCTTTGTAGAAAAGGCCAGATAAAAAAAAGTACGAAATTTATGTTAAAATCTTGCTCCTGTGTTCCCAAAACGAGGCATTTTGTCCTGCATAAAAAATGCAAAAGTGTCTCTTTCACAGGCTGACAAGAGATGGCGTTTCCAAGGGATGCTTTCCAGAGAAGGGCTGATGCCTTCGCATGGTGCCAATTGTGCGCTTGAAATATGATGTATGTCAGCAGGTCCCAGGCATAAGGGCAAAGACTGAATAGCTAAAGGAATAAATTAGTTGCTTTTTAATCACATACCATACTGGTTTCCCATTGTTTTATTGCTCAGATGTAGGTTTTTTTTAAATAGAGGTGAGAGAGTGGCTGGTGAAGGACACAAGTACCTCTCTTGGTGGATGTTGTAGTATTGCCAGGAGACAGAAATGTAGATGCAAATATATTTGCTGTGATTTGATTCAATAAAACTTGCTAGTACAGTGCAGTACACTACAAAAATTGGTTCCTCCTACGCTTACTTGCTAAGACATGAGTTCAGGCCCTCTGGGATCCGCAATTCCCTGGCTGCTATCGATGACATCATTGCCATCTAAGGAGCT
>NW_010553399.1:4579-5213 GCF_000687285.1 Phaethon lepturus | reverse complement strand
CGAGAATGCAGCTCCAGGCTCCTGGGGATGCTGAGCTCATCGGCTGCTACAGGAGGCACGAAAGATGGGGTGTCTGGTCGCAGTCCTGGCTCCTGCACAGCCTTCCCATTCCAATCTAGACGCACATGCTCTTTTTAAGACCACATAACGCATGGTCACACAAGGTTGCACCAGTTTAAACTGCAAAGTTGGAATTGCTTGAAAATTTATTTCACCCATGTCTTCACACGCTGAGCAGAAATGAGAATTTCAGCACAAGCACACGGGGTCAGACCCAAAACCAACGTAACCCTGTGACCCATCTCTCACAAGCCAGCAGAGACCACTCAAACAGTGGTCTTTCACTTTTTATAGCTTTCCAGCATTACTGGAGTTCCTGTTCTGGAGGATGTACCCAGAGCAGGGTGATTTAACAGCCTGAAGGATTTCACAAACACGCCTCATACCGTTTTTGCCCATTTATATTTTCTTCCACAGCATCCTCTGCAAATGAACTCCACAAAGGATTTCAGCATGTAACCGAGGGGAGTCCAGCACCCTGGGTAGTCCAGCCACTGAAGATAAGCACGTATGTTCAAAGAGCTGGGCTGGCACGCTGAAAGGAGCTTGAAGCAGGTAAGGTTGAAACTCTTTC
>NW_010553399.1:0-4548 GCF_000687285.1 Phaethon lepturus | reverse complement strand
TCCCTTAGTTTCAGCCTTTTGGGAGCCTCTGAAGACTCCAGCATTCATCACCAAAGGGCATGTCTCTGTGCGGAGGTTCTTAGGGACAAGGATGACACAGCTCTTGGCCCGGTACTCAAGAGGCTGAGGCCAAAAAGGTGAAGAAATTTCCATTTTCAGCCACCTCTGCTGCAGTGTTCAGAGCAGCACGGAGGTGAGAATATGCAGGATCGAGGACAAATGCGGCAGAAAGTGAAATAACTTCCCTGCTCAACAGAACGTGATCCAGTAAAAGATTACCTACCCACTGTCTTTACTCAAGGCCACCCAATAATTTGACCAAACGTTACTTTAAAATGGTACAGGCTGACTGAGCTCTAACAGTTTTTTTCACTGCGAAACGGGAAGGAAGCCATTCACAGACCATTTGTTATAGGCAGTGAAAGTAGGTTAGTTGCGACATCACCTCCACTGGAGGATCCAACTCTCATCAACTCGCATCTCCATGAGAGGGGACAGAGATCCAAAAGGAGGAGGAGTGCCGGGATAACGAGGACATCTGGAGTCACAGTAGTTAGGACTAAAAGAAGTTCAGAAAGGAGAAAAGCCTTCCTGCTTACAGTCGGGAGGTCTCTCTCTCTCTCATCTCTGGTTATTGCAGATTAGGAGACATGATGATGGAGCTGCCAGCCTGACACCTGACAATTCTGCTTCTTTTCTGCTTTTTCTCAACAATGACGCTGGTCCCTGCCAGAGAAAGACCACTGGAGAAGAGAGTCTAGCACTGTCTAGAGCTTCTGATATGGCTGCTCAGTGGTAAAACTACATTATGTAGTGTAAAATCAGCCATCTACACCTCAAATTAACTCATGCAGACTCCAGTTCCTAGGCTTGATTGCCTTTTCTTCTGGTTTGGAAGGGTGGAGGTGCTTGTTGCAATCACAGATTCTCCCTCTGTACCTGCTGATTCTCGTCTTGCTGTGCTCACCCTCACCGAGGCAGGATATCTGATCAAGGGCTTACTACACAGCCACGCTGGAAGCACAGAGAACGGTTTTTTAGTGTTGTATCTCATCCCTCCATGCCGTTAGACTCCATACTTCTGCCCTGATGGCCTGTGAAAATGGCAGGTGCCCATCTCCCAGGGAAGGAGAGAGCTTGTTCTCACAGCTCCTATCCCCAGAGCCATGCCTGGTCCATGCAACATGAATTTGCAGCTCTCTTTGCAGAAAGCAAACTCTCCATGCAGCTGCGCCTCACTGGCACTGACATTACTATGTGGAAACTGCTGAAGTGTCTTTTCACGACTGCCTGCAAACACTGGAAGGGACAATCCTTTGTCACAGCTCAGTGCATTTACACTGCCCAATACACCAAGACCTTGGTTTCCTCATGCAGCCTGCACCATTGTCACTGTGTAAGGATAAAAAGCCATTGTAGCCAGAACCCCACAGCCCACAGAGCACTGCTTCGACGGTTGCTGTTGTATTAGGAACCAGTGCAGCACTTGAGAACACAGGGATAAATCATTAACAAGTCATTATTGTTCACAGGTATTTTTGGCAGGAAACCACTGAGGTCAACTTGGACAAACTGCTGTGGGGTAGTGGGGGTGGCACTTTTCCCGGAGAAACATTCAAATCCTCCTCTAATACCAAAAAATAGTCTGGAAGGGACCTTCCTTGCTGAGCCCGATCGACACGAAGAGTGCCACAGCCCCTCCTTCCCGCTCTTCTGGGCCTGAGCTTTCTTCCCGCGTCTGTGATCAAGGCCTTATGCCTGCAAAGCGCCTGCCGTTCTGGCACACACGAAATGACAGTGCTGTTCCTCACGAGCACCCCTCGCAGCATGGGCAGGCTGACAGCCCAAACTGTATTTCTCGTTTACCAACCCTATAACCTCACAGCTCGCGTCAATCACTTCTGCTACCGGGTGCTGGGGAATTCCCACACGCTGCCGCTTCTCCAAGAGATCTGTCCAAGCATCTTCTTTGGGAACCTGCAGAAATGCCACTTCTGTACAACTGTATCGATCATTCCTTCTACCCCCAGAAAAAATCATCATCTCAGTGGGCAACACAATGCTCCTGCAGGGGCACGTGTGTGTGCGGGAAGGAGGTATGAATCCATATGCCATTTGCTCCCGTGGCTGTCGCTACCGGCAGGCGGCTGAGCAGCCATCGAGAGCCGTCTCCATGGTTAATGTTCTGGAGGCCAATCCATCCTCACAGCTTCTAGCACCGTCAGACACTCCAGCTCCATGAAACACTATTTATTCTCCTTGTCATTCAGTTTCCTGCTTCAGTGGCCAGCTGGCCACTGACCCCATTGCTATTTAGCTGTTGTAAATCAAGTGCCAAAGGACACTTTCAGAGCATCATGATGTGGCAATCCCTCCGATTATGTGGATGTGCTTGTTTTAAAATTAAGTAAGCAAACAATTTGGACACAAACAGCTCAAAGGCTGTTTTGTGTTGTTCAGTGTGTGCTCAGGCTAGGAGATACAATATCAAGATGGGGCTGCCTTTAAAGCTCTAAAAATCTCCTACAAAATGCCATGGAGTCAGCCCAGCTGCTTGGATGGTCGTGTGCCCAGCCAGTTCTGGATGGCTTGGTGGTGATTTTTTTGCTAAGGAAAAGTACTTTCAACTTTGACATTTAAAATCCGCTTTTCATAAGAAAAAAAAAAAAAAAAAAAAAATCCTTTCCAAACTCACCAGCTTCTGGACACATTCATGGAAGCCAAGAAACCCAGTCAGGTAACCGAGTCAAGCTCCTGAGCCCACGCTCCCATCTTTCTCTAAAAAATATTCACACCACCACCACAGGCCCAGGCAGGGACATTTGTACTGCAAAGGGAAGCAACAGCTGCTTTACAAAAGCCTGAAGTGTGGTCAGGTAAAAAAACAGCTTTTCTGCCCAGCCTGAGGTTGCCAGCCCCCCCTCCATGTGTCCTGAGCGTGGAGGCCATGCCTCCACCTGAAGGACCTTCTTTCTGATGGTGTTCCTCAGCAAACCTGCCCCACCACCTTGCCCCGTCTTCATCCTGAAACTGCAGTCAGGCTGTCAGAGCGCTAGCTTTTTCTGAGCTTGGAGAAATTCTTGCTTCAAGAGGCTCAAAACATACATGTAGTCGCAGCCTGGAAGGGCAAAGAAATGAACAACAGTTACTGGCTTCATGGTAGGACTTTGAGGCCCGGGCTGCAAACGAGGCTGTAGTATGCACGGAAATAGCAGAAATAGGATTTAGAAGCATTTAATATTTCCATCACTTAAGAGGATACTGCAGGGTGTCTCTTTGTGATAAAAATGGCAAGTTCTCTCTCTCCCACTATGACCCATTTGTTACAGTGATGGCTGACAGGTAACTGCTCCAGGAGATGCTGGTGGCAGCTGTGCTTCAGAGCTGGTAGAGCCTGCATGCTAACCGCACGGTTTCGCACTCCTGGGGACAGGAATGACATCTGTCCTTCCCAGCTGCAAGGCCAGCTGTGTGCCGTGAGCATTCTCCAGTACCTCCACTGGCAGGGACAGACTAAAATCTCTTGGCCACTATGAGCTGCAGTTCTGAAAACCGCACACTGCAAAATCCACCGTACGTGTTTTCTTCAAGGAGAAGACCTCCTTCTTTCCTTAGGTTGTCCCACAGCTCTTGAACTTGATGTTGATGAGACCTCCCCAGGCCCTCATGACATCCCACTTCTGCACCTCTGCACAGAAGAGAAGATTCATGACAGGGCCGCCATCAAGTAGGGCTCAGCTAGGCTGGTTTTTCCCTGGAATGATGACCAACAGTGTTCAAAGAAAACCCTTCTGAGTCTGACAAGGTCCTACTGACTCTGAGGTACAGCCTGCGCTACAATCAACATTTCAAGGTTCTTGGTGTGAACAGAGCACACAACAGAGACGTGAAGAGTCCAGTCGCAGAAGCTGCAGGAGTAACGGCCTTAGCCTACCAGAGCACGTACCAGGGATCCCCCAGCCCTTTCTTTCCAGGGACTGTTCCTTCTATGGCATTTTGTCCCATTACTCCTACTCCTAGAGCTGCACCCAAGAACTTCACTGACTCTGGAGTGCCCCCAAAATTCATCTGCCCCATCCCAGCAGGGCTGTGCCACTGGCCACCCTGCCCTACTTCCACGACTTCCAGGCTCCGGTTCCCCAGTCCTTCAAAACCCTTTTCATACCCCAGGACTGGGGATGAACATCAAGTTGATTATAAAACAATTTCTTTTGTTGATAGAAAATTCTTTGCAGGGCGTGAACAGCAGGAGAAAGAAAGGACTCCTCTGAACTGCGAGCTGGCTGGAAACCCCCGGAGGGCAAGAATCCGATCCCTCGTCTTTGAGGAGCGCAGGCCTGTCTGTACAGGCTGCCGGAGCAGCCAGCCCAGGAGAGCTTTATGTGCGCAACACCGACAACAACACGCACCAGCCCTTTCCTTGCCAGCGCAACGCACGAGGTTCATTAGCAGCCTGCAGTTTCTGCACCGTGCACGTAAAATGGCTCCGTTCCTCCCGTTGGCGCCCGTGGACAGACCTAGTCCTCCTCACCCCGTTAATCCCCTTCT